>NC_056743.1:183368294-183548294 GCF_019279795.1 Protopterus annectens
TAGCTAAAAAGGCATGGACGGCTCCTGATTCAGTGGACCCCACTCCCAGGAGACCCTCAAAATTCATAACGGCACCAGCAGACAAACAGTTCTTGACAAAAGGAGTCTCTGTGGATGCTATGGTGGTAGCTGCTGCCACTAAGAAGGAACTAGCTGATCCTTCAGTACCTGTCCATCCACCTAACAAGGAATCTAGGTCCATGGACAGGTACGGGAAGCGGATGTTCTCGTCAGCGACATTTGCTATGCGTTCGCTGAACTACCTGTGCCATTTTACTCGTCTTCAAAGGGACTTGATTAAAGAAGCGAGTGACATGTTGAAGGACCCTACAGCTGCGGATTTTCAAGATAAGATGAACACTCAGCTGGCTACCCTTAACTCCATAGCCAACTCCTCCATGCGCCTCCTTTCTTATGCGGCTGATGGAGCGAGTAGGGCCGCAGGGACGGGTGTGGCCTTACGTAGGCATGCCTGGATGCGGCTATGCAATTTTGCAGACCCCTTCAAGACGTCTTTCACTAATTCCCAGTTTGATGGATCATCTCTCTTTGGTCCTCAAGTGAAAGAAACCTTGACTAGGTGCGAGACTGATGGCAAGACTCTTTCTGCCGTCTGAGTCCGTTTTTCTACTCCTTCTAGGCCTTACCCCAAAGGCCAGAAAAGTGGGAAAATGTGGTTCCGTAAACAATCTCAAGGGACTTCGCCTGACGCACAAAGTCGTTTCCCCGCCAGAGGCAGAGGCGGGAATAACAATGGTAGACGCCCCTCGAGGCAGGGGCTCCATAGAACCAGGGCAATCGAGAAGCCTTCTCTGATAAGCCCTTTCAGCATCCCTGAGGTGTTGCCCGACTGCCCACCTTCGGAGGCAGTCGGGGGAAGATTGTCACTGTACCCAGAAGCCTGGCTATCCCTGACTCAAGACAAATGGGTACAGTCCGTCATTTCCGAAGGCTATTCTATCGCATTCCGAACCAATCAAAAAAATCCCTTCCAGATGTTCCACCCGCTCAAAGGGATCTAGCGGTTTTGGAAATTTCAAAGCTGCTTGCAAAAAGAGCAATTCAACCAGTTCCAGCAGACCAGCAAGGATCCGGAATCTACTCAAGGTTCTTTTTAGTTCCAAAGAAAACAGGGGACTGGAGACCAATTTTGGATCTCAGTATCTTGAACAGATCAGTCAAGAAAACAAGATTTCGGATGGTCACGCTGCAGTCCATCCTTCCCCTATTGGGAAAAGGAAACTGGATGTGCTCTATAGACCTTCAGGATGCGTACTATCACATAAAATGAACAGACGCTCCAGAAGATTCCTCCGCTTCAGGCTGGGAACCAGTCATTTTCAATTCAGGGCCCTGCCCTTTGGTCTCACCACTGCCCCCCGGGTGTTTACCAAATGCATGGCAGTGGTAGCCTCTCACCTGAGACGACAAGGATTCCAGGTGTTTCCATATTTGGACGACTGGCTCCTCACAGCTCCCACCAAGCATCTCCTTCTGATGGCCAGGGATTACACCTTTCGCATTTGTCAAAAGTTAGGCATTTCAATAAATTGCGAAAAGTCTGTTTTGTCGCCTTGTCGTACTATTACCTTCATAGGCGCAAATCTAGACACAGTAGACATGGCTGCGAGACTAACAGATCAGAGAATAACAGACATACACAAACTGGTCTCACTCCTTTTCAACAACAACAGAATCAAAGCCAGGTTAGTGCTGAAAGTGTTGGGAATTATGGCGGCCATACCTCTGCTTCCATTAGCCAGATTCCACATGCGAATCCTTCAATGGATGCTCTTTACACAATGGTCATACCAGCAACTTCCAATGTCCCACACCATTATGATCACGCAGGTGTGCAGAAATCATCTCATGTGGTGGAGGTCTTCCCCTCAGCTCTTGTTGGGAAGACCCTTTGTTCCACCCCCTCCAGTTGCTACTCTGACAACGGACGCCTCCCTGATCGGGTGGGGGGGGCATTATCAGGGCAGGACGGTCCAGGGCACATGGCAACCAAATGAATGCCACTTGCACATAAATGTTCTGGAGATGAGAGCAGTGCTTTTAGCGTTGCAAGCCTTTCAAGACTCTCTTCCCTTGGGAACGATTGCAATCCAGACAGACAATATGTCTGTAGTGTGGTACATCAACAAACAAGGCGGAACCAGGTCCTACCCCCTGTGTCGAGAAGCACTCAGATTGTGGCAATGGGCGATTTCTTCTCAGCGGTTTCTGATAGCAACGCACATCCCCGGGAAGTCCAATCAAATCGCGGACAAGTTGAGCAGAGCTATCCTCATGCCTCACGAGTGGTCTCTGAAAGACTCTGTTGTGAGAGAAATTTTCCTCAAGTGGGGTCAGCCTTGCTGCGATCTTTTTGCTACTCCCCAAAACAGCAAGTGCAGAGATTATTTCACTCTATTCCCTTTACCAGGCCAACCCAGCAGAGACGCTCTAGTCCAAGTTTGGCCCCGGGAACTTCTGTATGCATTTCCTCCCTTCCCACTAATCTATCAAGTGATACAGAAAGCTATCGCTCAGAAGGCCTCATTGATCCTCATTGCTCCTTACTGGCCTCGACAGGTGTGGTTCCCCTTTCTACATCAATTTCTATTGGAGCGACCTTGGCATCTGGACCTAGTTCCAGATCTTTTGATCCATCAGTCGGGTCAGTTACATCGCTCCCTCCCCTCTCTGAACCTCACTGCTTGGTTCCTCCAGTTCCAACCTTAGCCAGGCTTCTCAATTATCTCACTCCGTTCGAGATATTTTGATAGCTTCCATAAATCTTCCACTCGGAAGATTTATTTGAGTAAGTGGAAACGCTTCACATATTAGGCTCAAGGAAGGGACATAGATCCTTTCACTGCTTCCATCCAAATAGTCCTTGATTTTCTAGCTGAACTCTTCCATGCAGGTTCATCTCCCTCTACTCTTAAAGTTCAATTGGCAGCTATTTCTAACTTTCATGTGGGTATTTCTGAGTCTGCCTTAATGTCCCACAAGCTTTGCAAAGCCTTTTTGAAAGGAGTTTTTCTTCTCAGACCTCCTATAAGAAATCCTCCTTCTCCTTGGGACCTAAATTTAGTTCTTACTTCTTTGATTCTTCCCCCTTTCAAACCTGCAGCCTCCTGTTCTTTAAAATTGCTATCATGGAAGACTCTCTTTCTGGTAGCTATTACTTCAGCTAGAAGAGTTTCAGAACTTCAAGCACTCAGCTGTCGACCTCCTTATCTATTGTTTCATAAGGACAGGGTATCCTTACGAACGAACCCGTCCCTTTTGCCTAAGGTAGTCTCGACGTCAAATCTAAATCAAAGCATTGACCGCCCTCTCTTTTTGCCAGAATATTCCAATAGGTCTGAACAAAAATTACACTGGCTAGATGTTCATCGTCAGTTGAGGTACTATTTGGATAGAACAAAACAATTCAGAAAATCTGACCAGCTGTTTGTCTCCTATGCAGAAGGCAGAAAGGGACTTTCAGTTTCAAAGGTATCATTATCTAGATGGCTAACATCTCTGATTTCCCTTGTATATGAAATTAGACACCAAAAGCTGCCTAATAAACCTAAGGCCCATTCCACCAGAGCTTTGGCTACTTCTTTAGCCTTCCAAGACAGACTGCCTATTGACACCATTTGTGCAGCGGCTACTTGGGCTACTCCTCACACTTTCATTTCTCATTATAAGTTGGATTTAGCTTCTAGGCATAGAGCTAACTTTGGTTCCACTGTTCTCAGGAGTCTGTTCCGTTAGGCCACCCGGGACAAGGTGCTAGGGACGCGGTCCCATCCAGCAAGAATGAAGGCGAGATAGACAACTTAACATATAGAAGTTATGTTCTTACCATAACGTTCCATGTTAGTTGTCTTCTTCTCGCCTTCTTCTTGCATCCCACCCTCCTGCCCCCTGGCCTGGACAGACCTAGAGGAGTTGTGATTGTGACCTCTCTTTCTACCACCTCTCTTATTAGGCATATGCTGTTGTGCATATTTCTTGGATGAGGATATAGGTCACCCTTCTTTCTCCCTGGTTAGAGGTGGACTTTGTTTATAGTTATTCTCATACTATTATAAGCTGGGGTTAGCTTACAAACGAGATCTGAGGTAACTCACGCCTAGCATTGTGGGATATAAGGGGAGCCTCGAGCCGGGGGAACCAACTCTCGAGCTTTTAGAGTGTCCGAGTCGGAGCCGAGGTCGGCTCCGAACCCATCCAGCAAGAAGAAGGCGAGAAGAAGACAACTAACATGGAACGTTATGGTAAGAACATAACTTCTATTTTTGTATGGTTACAATACAAATTAATGGGAAGACTTACACTTTAATTATTGTATATTGGATACCTGGAATTGGTATTAATACAGTGAAACAGCATCTTGATAAGATCATATCATTCTCTATAGGAGATATTATTTTAGCTGGTGACTTTAATTGTATACTACATGAAAGTGATACTACCACTATAGGAAAGAGAAGAATTACATCTAATGCAAAACATTTAAAGGATTTTGCTAATTCTTATCATTTGAATGATATTAATAATCAGATAGATTCAAAATCATTACCATACACCTTTTTTTCTAACAGATACAAAACTTATTCAAAAATAGATAGGGTCTTTATTTCTAACCAGATGGTAACAGATTTAATTAATTCCAAAATCATTTCATGTCCTATATCTGATCATAATTCAATTGTTTTTGAATTCATGATAAAAATACTCATAATGTTCAGATCAAAAGGATACCAGCATACTTAACTCAACTAAAAGACTATAAAGAATATATACTTTCAGAAGTAAAACATTTTTAGACATAAATAACACTCCTGAAGTCTCCATTGTTTATGTTTGGGATGCCTTAAAATCATATCTATATGGACAAAGTATCAGATGGTATAATAATAAAAGGAAATCTTGGGATAAGGAATTGTTAGATATTCAAAGTAAATTAGACTCTTATAAACATAATAATAAAGAAAATATTATGGACAAGAAAGTTATTGAAGAAATAAACAAACTAAATGAGAAATACAAAGAAATTTTAACTCATAAAGTTAAAATAACTTTAGAAATACAAGTTTTTGTCTTATTCAATAAGTCCCAAATACTTACATAGACTTAAAAATAAAAAAAAAGGTTGAATAAACAAAACCATATCAAAGAAATCTTTTCTCTAAGGAAAAGAAGAATGTTTCTAGTATACCAGAAATACTAGATGAATTTAGAAATCACTTTCACAAAATTAACCATAATAATATTAACATGGAACCTAAAGATAAAATAAAGGAGTTTATAACCACAAATATGAATAAAAAGCTTAATAAACAACAGATTAAACTATTGGACAAGAGTATTTCATATACAGAAGTTATTACACAAATAAATAAGCTTAAATCAAACAAAGCACTGGGTAATGATGGTATTATACCAGAGATATATAAAATCCTTTCTAAAATACATATTCATTAATACATAAGGTTTTATTTTGGCCCAAACTGAGTTAATAACCCCCCCCATCTTGGCAATATACATTTATTTCGCCAATTTTAAAACCTAATAAAGATCCAACTAGATGTTCTTCATATCGGCCCATCTCATTACTTAATGTTGATTATAAAATGTTTATGAATATCTTTGCTGATAGATTGAAGACAATCATTCCCGGCATTATAGATATAGATCAGACAGGCTTCATTGTAAATAGAAATAACTTTTGATAATATAAGAAGAACTTTAACATTAATAGATTTTGCAAATAGGAAAAAGAAAGATTTAACACTTAGTCTTGATATAAGTTCAGCGTTTGATTCAGTAAGTTGGGACTATCTGTTTACCTTAATGAAGTGCACAAACTTCTCGGATGCATTTGTAAATCTAATTGAACATTTATACAAAGGAATGTTGGCTTATATTAAGGTAGGAACATATGTTTCACAAAAAATACCCATTCTTAAAGGTACAAAACAAGGATGCCCACTTTCTCCACTATTATTCACTTTAGTAATGGAGCCTTGGGCTAATTTGATCAGAAACAGTACTGACATATATCGGGTTTTGAAATAGATGAAAATACAACATCCAAAATTCAACTTTTTGCAGATGATGTTCTAATTACATCAGCAGGATCTAATTCTTCTATACAGTCTCTATTTGATAACATGATGAATTTTAAAAGTATTTCTGGTTTAATATTCAATGAAGAAAAAACTAAAATACTACCTATATATACACGAAAAAATATTCTCATTAGTGATTTTACTAAATATGTACCCAATTCAGGTCAGATAACCTATTTAGGTATAATACTATCTAAAGATATTAAATCTATTATATATAATAATTATAATACCTGTTTTCTTAATATACAAAATCTTTTTAATACCTGGAATAATATGTTTTTACTATGGAGGAGAGACTTACAATTATTAAAATGATAATATTCCCCAAGATTTTATACTTAATACAATCAATAGTACTTCCACCTACAAAAATAATTATCAAGAAACTGAACACACTAATGTTAAATTTCTTATGGGCACCTAATAGACCTAGGATTGCATTAAAGAAACATACTAATAGCTGGTCTCAAGGGGGTATTTCTTTTCCATACTTTAATTTATATACTATCTCTTCTATTGTAAAAGTTATTACTTTATTAATAGATCAGTCATATGTCACAAAATGGAAAGATTATTGGGATCTAATTAGTATACACTCCATGAAAATCTCCTTAACACATAAAAATATGATTGTAAATAACTCCATGTTATGGTTACTAAAGGAATTTTGTACTTCACCTATTACACCTAAACATATGGTTTGTTACCCATTAAATATTATTATTAGTTATTGTAACTTTATATTCATGCACCCTAAGTATAGGGAATGGAATTTTATTGTATTCCCTATAATGTATACTCAGGGTATGCTTTTGTCATCTACTTCTGAAGGAACTCATTTAGCTATAGATAATGATCTAAAGTACTGGTATCAGTTGATATCTGATAATAAAGTTAAAAATCTAGATTTCTTAAAACAAGAATTTGATCTAAGAGAAACTTGCTGGTTAGAGGTTCAGAACTTTAGACAACATCTCATTAATAAAATAGATTTAATGTCTATAACTGTTAAAGAATCTATTCCAACACTGATTGATTACTTGATATTAAATTTACAACATAAAGTTTCTGATAAAGGTAAACTTTCATACATACATAAAGTTATCAGACAAGAAACTTTTTACAGTGTAGATTCATACTGGAATTATTTCACTTCTATTAATGGGGACCCACCAAATCAACAAGATAAACAATATATATTGGAATCTGCTTATAGAACTACGTCTTCCATTGTCTGGAGACTTTATACATGGAAATTTTTACATAGATCTTTTTATACACCTTTGATGATGAATAAAATAAATAATAAAGATAATCTATGTAAGAGATGTAATGTAGAAATTAATGCTGACTGGGCTCATATGTTTTATGACTGTATACAATTGAAAGAATACTGGAAGTCAGTTAATGAATTTTTGCATGCTCTTTTTACAGATAATTTCATTATTTCTAAATCTCTTATATTATTCAACACACCTGTACCTCAAAGTGTTAAAAAGGTTAAGCTTCCCTTGTTATGGTCTATTCTAGCAGTGGCTAGGAAAATAATAACTAGAAATTGGATTTCAGATACACCTCCTTCGTTCAATGAATTTAAAAATGTTATGAATATAGTGTGCCATATAGAAATAAACACAATTAGGACTAGAACAAATAGAAAAACATCTTATTTTATTGTATGGGATAATTTACAAAATTTGTTAAAAAAATTTTAATTTCAATAGCATGGTATTTTAGTTTAATTAATTGATCTGATTGCAGTGGATGTCTTTGTAAATACTTTAGTTGTTTTGTTGAATATTATAATAATAATACCTATTTTTAATTACTTGTATAAAATTGTTATGATATTTCTCTTATATGTTAAAACAATAAACCTGTTTTGAAAAAAAAAAAGAACCCTTAGTCAGCACCTGTCATCCCTGTCAGTGAGGGACAAAGGTGGAACCCCTGGGACAAATTTGCGGTTTCCCATCCACTCATCAAAGTTGAGCTTGAAGAGGGCCAGCGAGGTACTCTGACATGTATGGGAAGTCTATTCCAGAGATGGGGACCCTCTGAGAGACAAACCTGTCTCTCCAGCAGGTTTTGTTGATGTCACATATTAGATTTAGGCCTATTGAGTGGGTAATTCACGAGGAGTTAAGACTTATGGATATGTCGCATCGCTAGTAGAGCAGGGTCCGATATTGCCTTGCAGGTGAGACACAGATCACCTTTGAACAATCTGTATGATACCGAGTAAAGTGATAGTGATTTGAGACTGTCTGCATAGGACAGATGTTAGAGGCCATGGAATCTCTTTATGAGGTATTTCTGTGGCTTTTCCAGTTGGTCCAGGTGTTTGGAGAGGTACATAATCAAACGGAGCATTATACTCAATTATAGGCCTAATGAGGGAGGAGTACAGAGATGTAATAACCTGCTTATTTTTGGATGCAATCCCTTTACTTATGAAATTAACCAAGTAAAAGGCTTTTCTGACCACTGCCACCACATGATTTTCAAATCTGAGATCGTTATCAGCCTGAGTACCCAGGTCTCTCACCACAGGTTGTGTGCTTAGGGGGTTGCCCTTGATGTGGTAATCAGTAGGGGCTCTGTTTTTGCCAAATGGTATGATAATGCATGTTTTTTTTGTGTTTAACTTAAGGCGATGACTTTGGCAGCACTTATTTGTAGCTTTCAGACCCTCTTGCAGTATGTTACCATCATCTCGGGGCCAACTTACAGTCCTCTACAGACTTGGTCTACCACAGGCCCTTTGTCTTTGCCTGCACCTCTGAGAAGTAGATGCCAAACAGTAGGGGTCCAAGGACAGATCCCTGGGGAACACCACCAGTAACAGGTCTGCTGTTGGAGGTGGCGGCACCTATTTTGACCTTGTGGGTCCTATCCGTGAGAAATTTGGCCACCCACCCACCTGAAGAGATAGGGATTTACACCAAACTGTGTTAGCTTTTCAATGATGCCCAAGTGGGGGATTGTGTCAAATGCCTTGGCCAAGTCAAGATAAGCTGTATGTACTGACTTTCCCTCATCCAGGGCCTTGGTGACAGTCTCAAAGAAGTCAACCAGGTTGAATAGACAAGATCAGCCTCTGACAAATCCAAATTGGATGGGGTCAAGTGCTTGGAGATTGCCTATGTCCTTGTTTATGAGATCCGTAATGGTACTCTCCATGCCTTTACAGATCAGACTTATCAAGTTAATGGGATGATAGTTTCCTGGGTCAGTAGTGGCACCACCTTTGTGCAAGGGTATGACAATGGCAGTTCTCCACTCTGTTGGAATGAAGCCTGTAATTAGGCTGTGATTAAATAGGGTGCTCAATGGCAAAGCTAGTTCTTGCTGGAGATGGCGCAGAATACAGCCCTGGGATACTATCAGGTCTCATGCAAGCTGTGTTCTTTGCCTTGGATAGGGCCTTTAACACTTGTCCCACACCTCACATCTCTGTAGATCAAGTGTTGGGGTTGTCAAATGGGCCTTTTGGGGGGGGTGAAGTTTGCACTGAACCCTATCAGCTAGCAGGTTGGCTAAGTCATCAGGTTCAGTATAAGTGGTACCATTAAGTACTAATTTGGAACAAAACAAGGCTTTGCCATGAAGGTTCCTGATGTAACTGAAGGACTTCTGGTTTCAATTTGTTTCAGAGGCTAGTTTCAACTCATAACTGGCTTTGGAGTTTTCACTAGTGATCAAATTTGCTTGTTGAGGAGGGAATTTTTCCAGTTTGGAATTTGTTCCTTTTTACTCTTGGAGAACAGTTTCTTCCTTTTGTTGTAAAGCCTGTACACCAGCCAGGTTTGTGTTTCTTCAGGAGCAGGTTTTAGTTCTACTGGGTATGACTGAGTCCATGCAGTTGTACAGGTGCTTTATACTGCATTGGCATACTGTTCAGTATAGTTTTCTGCATCCTCTGAGGGGAGAGGTGATGTGACCCTACTGATACCCTCTCTTAGGAGGTTTTAATCAGCTTTTGATAATTTTTTTAGCCTGATTATGGTTCGGGAGGGTTTGGGTGGGATAGAAACTTTGAATGAGATAAACCGATGATCTGGTCTCACCATGGAAGATCATACTATGGGAGTGGTGCAGTGGTCACTCACGTTGGTGAGAACCAGGTCCAGAATGTTATCTCCCCTTGTGGGGGATGAAGTGAGCTAGTCTGGTGCATTAGAACTAATAAAGTCAAGGAATCATTGGATGAGTGCATTAGTGCAGGAATAGTTCACCCAGTTTATGGTGGGGTAGTTGAAGTCACCAAGGATCATGGTGTTGGGGGGGTACCTTGATGGAGTCAAGTAGGTTGAGGTAGGAGGCGTGGGTTTCCTGAATCATGGAGGGGGGGGTCTATAGCTGGTTATAACTTGAATGGGTGTTTTGCCAACTGTCAGTTGCACCTGGAGTAATTCCAGTGCGTCATGCTAACAAACCAGTCTGGAGGTGTGCCTATCCTTAATGAAGATAGAGACTCTACAATCCTTAGTCTTTCCGACCTCATTTTGGTGTCAGAAAATGTAGAATGAGGTATAGCCTGGTAAGGCAGGGGTGCTCTCTGCAGCCCTAAACTAAGTTTCCATGACTGCACAGACATCGACATCTTCCAGTGTGTGGAGAGCCTCCAGTGAGTGCATTTTCAGGTTAAGGCTCCTAGCATTAACCAGCAAGACCTTCAATTTGCTTTCTGACAGATCTTTTATGTTGGAAGATTTGTCTTTGGGACATGGCCTAAAAAGACACAATGGGGGAGGCAAGAGCCTTGGCCAAGATTCAGAACCCCAGGGGTGACAGGTAGAGGCCATTTCTGGCAAAGCATCGATGCCTGTCCACCATGTCATCCCAGGCAGACAGATACTGGATTTCCTTGGAAAGACACCAGAAACTAAGCCAATTGTTGAAGTCAATTATTTTTTGTTGGTATTGTGGTATCATTATTGGTGAAGGTAGGATGCTGCTAAGGGCTATGGTCATACCTGCCTGGGACACATTCTCTGAGAGCTCAATCATGTCTTCATATAGTCCAAGGAGGTACATCTCAAGTCATTCACACCAACATGGACAATGACAGAGTCATACCTGTACCTGTTGTGGAGACAGTTAAGTGAATGCATGATGTGGTGGATTCTGACACCTGACAAACAGCTGACCATGATCTTCTCCTTGTTTAGCCTGGTGAGATGGACATCAGTATGTCTCACTAGTGAGTCGCCAATGACTAGTATGTTTGGTTTATTGTTGTGCCTTATGGGCTGCATTGATTTATTTTTATGCCTAATGGGCAGTGTTTGCTAAACACTGGTATGTTGTCTACTGTGTGTGATGTGTTTGGTGTTGTGTGTGAATGTCTGAGAGTGTGTTTTCAGGGTCTCTATTGTTTGGGCAAGTTTTTATTTAGGATCCCTGCATAGATGTGTGTGTGTGTCTTGTGCTTGGCTCTGTGATGTGGGTAGCGTGGTATGGTATTTGTGATGGCAATCTCCTCTTTTTCAGGAGTACTGACTGTGGCATGAGGGAGCATGGATTCCAGCTTACTGATGTAGATGCATTTCTTGTAAGTAGAATTATTATGTGCTAGATGATTGTCTGTGAACATGAAGCAGTTGCTACACTGTCTCAGTATGCCCATGTCGACCAGGCTGGCAGGAGAAACATATAGGAATTGTCCAGACATAGTGTTATGAATACTTGGCAGACTTATGGAGACCAGGATTTGATAAGTATTTATCCACAAGAGTGTAGACCACAAAACCCATAAACATAAAATAACTGGCCTGAAGCACAAGTGCTAAAACCAAAACTGATGCTTAGAACAGCAGACAAATTTAATCAGTCCACTAACAAACAGTAATAAATACAGAATAAGAGCATTTGAACACTTCAGAGCGCACACAACAGCAAAATAAGGTAATGAAGTAGGTAGAAGACAGTTACAATAACAGCAGCTGAATAAAGTATAACTTTTTTTGTTAAATGGAGAAGAAGGAAACAATATTAGGACTACAGGGGTTGTCCTTCCCATATGCTCTCTTTCTACACAGTAGACAGAGCTGATGAGATGGGACTGATAGGAGTGTCTGAAATCAAAGATGCAAAGGGGTAGTCCTTCCCAAATAATCTCACTGTACTTAGTTGAGTGAGCAAATGAGATGGGAGGAGTGTCCAAACACAAATTTGCAGCAGGGGAGGGCAATTCCAAAGCCACTAAGTTTAAGACTACAACATCCCTATGGTGGGAGTGTGGGAAACAAACTGCAGAGAGAGAGAGAGAGAGCACAATTAATAATCAATGAAACAAATAAGTAAAAAAACAGTACAGTTTTGTTAACTATCACTGAAACAATACAAGTGCAAAAAACGTACACTTAAATCAGCTTGTATGTCCAGATGATTGCAGATCGGTCGCAGCCAGCCAAACAGCTCTGATACTGAGCACAAATTAAATACACAGAAATGTGATTATACCAGCACTGTAAGACAAGGGATAAACCCCCAAGCTAACAGTTAACACAGAACTTCAAAGAAGTAAAACAACCCCCACTGAAACCAAGTGGGTTACACTTCTAGTGCTGAATTAGCCCTGACAGACTAACTGCAGAGAGAGAAAGACATCACAATAGTCAATTAATATTCAATGAAACAACTAACTAAAATGAAGTACAGTTTTGTTAACTTAGAACATGCAAACACAATTGCCAAGAGTTCTTTCTCTGTTTGGGCATACTGGATCTTGGTTTGGGTTACTGTTCTGGATGCATAAGCTATCATGGTGTTCAGTGTTTTTTCTTGGCAATTGGGATAAAGTATCAGCAAGATAAATACGTTTGCCTTTCATGTAAACAGGATTGAAATTGTACTTTTGCAATTTTAGCATCATGTGCTGCCATCTTGAAGGAGCAGAGTACATTGGCTTTCTCAAAATAGTGACCAAATGTTGATCAGTTTTGAATTGAATTGGTCAGCCATAAATATAATCATGGAACTTAGAACATGCAAACACAGTTGTCAAGAGCGCTTTCTCTATTTGACCATACTGCATCTTAGTTTGGGTTAGAATTCTGGATGCACAGGCCACACTGGTCTACCCTCTTGAAGAATGACCGCACCAAGACCAAACTTAGAAGCATCCCAAGAAAGAGTTACTGGTTTGTGAACATCATAGTAGCTTAAAGTGGATGGAGTGGCAATTTTCTGTTACAGGACATCAAATGCTCTTTGGTGTTGATCTGACCAGGTTACATCTTTACATGTCAGCTCTCTTAGCAGTGCTGAAAGTTGACTTGGATCAGGAATGAGCTTTCCCAAATAGTTAACCATGCCAAGAAAGCATTGTAAGGCCTGGACATTGGTGGTGGCATCTCAAGAATTGCTGATTGCTTGGAAGGATCTGGTCGTAATCCTGAACTGGTAAACAGATGACCAACATAAGTAACTTCTTTCAGTCTGAATCTAAATTTCCAAGGAGTCAGCTTAAGAGTCACTTCACGAGGGAGTTCCAGAACTTTCCTGAGGTTTCTATCATGTTCGACTTTACCATTGCCTCCTACAAAAATACATCTATTATAGCACATGGATAGCCAGAATAAAATGTGTTCCATTGCACATTGAAAGACTTCACTGGCAGAATTCATTCCAAATGGCATTCTCAAAAATCTATACCTTCAAAATGATGTACTGAATGTGGTTAGTAATGAAGATTTTTGATCAAGCACAATTTGCCAAAATGAACTTTTTGCATCTAAGACAGAAAAAAACAGTGAAATTTGGCACGAGAGCAGCAACTTCAACTGTACACATCGAATGACAAGGTCTTTTTAGTGCTTTGTTTAAGTCTCTTGGATCAATACATATTTTAATATCATCTGAGCTTTTCTTGTGTGCTATTACCATTAAAGAATACCCATTCAGTTGGTTCTTTTACTGGACAAGTTGCTCCTAAGCACACCACTCTGTCTAGCTGAGCTTTGACTCTGTTCTGCATAGCTATTAGAACTTTCTGTGCTGGCCTAATGACTAGACTTAAAAATATTAGCACACTCAGAATATTAAATAACAGTCCCATTTTGAAACTGTCTCTGAGGCCTAATAATGGCTGCATGTGTCTCTTGACTACATAAAACTGCAAGTCATAGCTGTTCCCAGCAGTGTAACATGAAAGTAATACTGAGCCTTCAGTTTGAATCTCTTCACCACCATAAGCAACAAGCTTTGCTCACTTTACCAAATTAACTTTCTCACCAGCTTTTACTCTAGCAAATATTTCTAACATAACATTGCACTTTGAACCAGTATCAACTTTGAGCTCTACAGGTCTCCCATTAATCCGAACAGTACCATATACTTTTTTCTTTGCCCACAAATCTACTGCATTGACTGTCTCACCAAGCACAGACACACCATCAACATAAAAAGAAGGGTAGCAGCTTTCTAACTGATCAACTCGCCTCTTTGCTCTCTCTTCATAAAAGAATGTACCCTTTTAGATTTACAGAACCTTTTGAAATTATTCCACTTTTTATGTATGGCACTGCTTACCAAAAGTTAAGCACTTCTCTCTCTTGGGCTCATGAGTACCTCCACAATTACGACAGTTGACTATGAGGTTTGCCACAGGTTTTGCTGAGTCACCCCCCTGATTTACTTTGTGTGCCCTGGGTGTTACTGTAGCTGCTCTGGGTTTTGCTGAAGTGACCACAGATTTTGCTAGTGAGGCCTCAGGGTGTGGTTCTACCCGTAGTCCTGTATCTCTTAACCTCGTGCTGCATACTATCAACATTAGTACTGGAAGATACTGCAAGAGTGCTTTTCTCATTTGTAAACATATTTGTGTGCTTTTCTGTAAGCTCATATATCTGATAAATCTCTCTGGTCTTGCTGAAAGTTAAATAAGAGTCTCAAAGCAAAATCTTTCTCCCTGCATCATCAGTAACACCATACACAAGCCTGTCTTATCAACTCATCTCTCAGATCACCAAATCTGCATGCATGTTTTAGCCTTATTTTTCAAGTCAGTTATATATGCTGCAAAAGTTTCACCAGACTTTTGATGTCTTGTGTAAAATAAATGTCTTTCTATTGTAATATTTGTTTGCGGGTTACACATTTCTCTCTAAGTTTACGTTTTAAGCACTCGGTCTTCACAAGTTTCAGCCGGTACCATAATATGGCGCTCTTCCCCTCCCCTGAAAACACAACATACACAAATGAACATTCTCTTTCAATGGCTAGATTAAGCACAATAAAGGCCTTTTACATGCATCTTTGTCAGAAAAAGCAGCCTGTATGAAAATATTGTACTCTTGCTCAAACTCTCTCCAATTTTCTGCAGTATTGTTATCAAACACAAGCGGACTGGGTCTGCAAAATCCTTCTGCCATGCAAACAAATTACTTTTGGACACAGTACAGACTTGGCCCTTGTAATTGTTTGTGTCTTTCGGCTTTTCCCGGTTAGGGGTCGCCACAGTGGAACTCCGGTCTGCTAATGATTGGTAGTGGATTTTTACTTATCGGGTTACCAGCCCTGACGCACAACCTTCAACGAAGGCACGCCCCATTCACGTATGCCTCCACACAGAAGACGCTCTAGCTGAGAATCGAATGGGACGTCCTGCTATGAGGCAACAACGCTACCGCAGCACCACCACCGCAGTCTATTATGTTCAAAAATTCACACAAAAGGTACTTGTAATAATAATCAAATGCACAACAATCTCTGTAAAATGACTGTACGGTAATACTGCACACATTTGGCAACACTTTGTGCACTTCAGATACTTCAAATAACTTTAATATAAAAAAGTAGTATTGCAAAAAAAAAATTGTTTTCCCTTTTTTATACATTTTATGTGATTCAGAAGTTTGAGTGTTTTCGTAAGTATTTTGAATATATCAGTATGTCACATTTTTGAACATTTTGTTTAATTAGAAATTAATATTTAATATTTTGAATGCTTCATTTTATATTGATTACATAAAAAAATCATTTAATGCTTTTTAAATCTTGAGAACAGCTAGAAACTCGCTTTTCGGCGAGAAAATGCAGTCGCAAGAAAAGTAGAGAAAAAATACTTACATCTGTTGAAAGTCTCTCTGCTGCTTGTAGCACTCTGCAGGACACCACGAGGAGCTGTACTGAGTTGAATGCAAGTGAAAAGAGACATAGAGGAGCTCTCTCTGATCATGTAACCCAGGCCGGTATGACCCTGACCCTGAGTAGCATCTTGCCCTCACCAAGAATGATGCCACAGTATAAAGACAAAATGATCAATTTTAACAATTGGCTAAGCTATTGGTGTCATTCAAAAGGGATCCAGTGTCTGTCAGCCTGGGATGACATGCTCGACAGGCCACGTTGCTTCGCCAGGGACGTCTTGCACCTGTCACCCTTAGGCTTTCGAATACTGGCTGAGGCTCTTGCCACCCCCATAGTGCCTTTTTTAGGCAAGGCTCAAAAGACAAACCCACCTCCATAGACAATACCAGAAACAAAAAACTAAGGATAATGCTACTCAGTGCCAGAAGTCTAAACCTCAAGATGCATGCACTTGAGGCAATCCTCAGTATGGAGAAAATCGATATCTGTGCAGTAACAGAAACCTGGTTCAAGGCTCCAGAGAGCACCCCAGCACTACTAGGATTCAACTCATACCATTATTTTTGGCCTCAGAACTCGGACCAAAATACTAAAGGTGGGGGAGTATCCATTTTCATCAAGAATACCCACACCTCCAGGTTAGTGACACTGCACAAGGCAGCGGAAATGATCCATGTGCAACTAACAGTAGGTAAAACTGCTTTTCAGTTTGTAGCCTGCTACAGATCACCCACCTTGTCTCAGGACCCCCACTCGGCATTCCTGAGAACATTGGAGAATATGAAGGTCTCTCCAAACACCATGATATTGGGGGATTTCAACTACCCAAACATTGACTGGGAAAACTACTCAAGTCCCAACTCTTTCGCCCTACGGTTCCTGGAGTTTATAAACTCAAATGCCATGGAACAATTGGTCTCCACCCCCACAAGAGGGGACAACATATTGGACTTGGTCATCACCAACATGGGGGCTCAATGTTCCACACCAGAGGTAAACCCCTCATTGGTAAGATCAGACCACAAACTAATCACAATGGACATCCACATCCCGACCCTACCCCCAGCCAATTAAACCACTGTGAAAAATTTTTCAAAAGCAAACTTCACACTTCTCAGCACCAAGGAGGAAAGTTTCAAAGCCCCCGGGCTAATGGAAAATGCTACCCAAACCGCAGAATCCTTTACAAATGCCCTCTTTGAGCACCTACAGGAATGCATGGATTGTGCCATCCAAAGTAAAACCAAGACTCACTCCTCCAAAAACAGGAGACCAGTCTGGTGGACCCCGGTCATAAATAAGCTGTACAACAGAAGGAGGAAACTATTACATGATAAGGCAAAATCCCAAAAAAGGGAAGGCATCCTGATCAGTACTAGCAAGAAACTTCAATCCCTCATAAAATCATCAAAGGCTAGCTTTGAAAGAAAAATCACCAAAGACTCTAAAGATAATCACAAGGCGTTCTTTAGCTATGTCAAGAATCTGGGTGGCAAGTCTCAGATCTGCTCCGAGCTGGTGCAAAATGGCACAAAATACACTGAACCCACTGACATTGCCAGCAACAGGTTCAGTGCAAACTTTACCCCCCCTTCCCCCCAAAAGGGCCAGTGTCTATCCCAGAAGAATGCAGTTCCCCAGACATCACAGACACACAGGTGAAAGAAGCCCTCTCCAAAGTAAAAAACACAGCATCAGTGGGACTGGATGGTATCCTGGGCTGCGTCTTACATGAGCTCCAAAATGAACTAAACCCTCACATAAATTCACTGTTCCAACTCAGCCTTACCACATGTTATGTACCCAAAGAATGGTGTACGGCAACAGTGATCCCACTCCACAAAGGTGACGCCACAACAGATCCCGGGAAATATCGCCGTATAAGCCTGACTAGCCTGGTCTGCAAGGCTATGGAGCGCATCATCATGGATCTCATAAACAAATACATTGGGAACCTCCAAACACTGGACCCTACCCAATTTGGCTTTGTTAAAGGCAGATCTTGCCTCTTAAACCTAGTTCACTTCTTCGAAATAGTTACCAAAGCCATAGATGAGGGAAAGGTAGTCCACACAGCCTACCTGGACCTCGCAAAGGCCTTCGACACAATACCTCACTCAGGCATCATAAACAAGCTTACCAGTTTAAATATTAACCCATATGTCACAAGATGGGTTGCAAACTGGCTCAGGAACAGAACTCACATGGTCAGAGTCACGGGTGCCATGTCCAACTCTAAACCAGTTACAAGTGGCATCCCACAGGGCTCAGTCCTGGGACACCTCTTGTTTGGTATATACTTCTCTGAGGTACAGGCAAACACGGGAGGACAGTGGCTTACCAAGTTCGCAGACGATTGCAAACTGGGAGCCATAATCGACTCGCCAGCTGACATAAGCATCCTCCAGAAGGGCCTTACAGAGACGGATACCTGGTGTCAGAACCATGGCCTCAAGCTAAATGCCAAAAAGTACATAGTCATCCTATTTGGGAAAAACAAAGCGCCCAGAAACTACCACATAGGAGGTAATCCACTAAGTACGGAAGAAGTAATTAGGGATCTGGGGACCCAAGTAGATAGTAACCTCTCCTTTGACAATCACATTGCCAAAGTGGTTAGAAAAACCTTCTACATAGCTCACCTAATCACAAAAGGGTTCACATCTAGATCAAGAGAGGTCATTGTGCCCCTCTACTCATCACTCATCAGGCCCATAATTGAGTACAATGCCCCATTTGGGATGTACCTTATCCGACAACTGCAACAGCTGGAGAGACCTCAAAAATACCATACCAAGAGGATTGTGGGCCTGAAACAGATGCCCTATGCAGCTCAACTAAAGAAACTCCAGTGCTACTCAGTTGCTTACCGCCTACTCAGAGGCAATCTCTGCCTGATGTACAAGGCCATGTCTAACCCGGAATTGTTGGACATGCTCCACCTCAAGAAAGCCAAATCCATTAGAGGTACATGCTCCAGGGATTTAAATCGTAGCACAACAAAAAATAGGACATGCTGGAGGGATCGATTAATTTTCCAAAGGCTTCCCTCACTCTGGAATAGAATCCCAGTCCATGTTAGGCAGAGCCCCTCGCTAACCCTCTTCAAGAAAAATCTTGATGAGTGGATGGGAAATCGTAAATTTACTCCTGGGATCACTTCTATGGCCCTGCTGGACAGAGGCTCAGGAATCTAGTCTAAAAGGGAAACGAAAGCCAACACATTCTGGCTAGGCTTATAAATGCCCTAGGGCAGATAGCCTAGTACCTACCTATGAACCTAAGTGAGTTTTTGTACCTGGAATTTGTTTCTGAACTGTTTGCGAGTCGTTTGAGCTTTGGATGATCCACTCGTATATATTCCTCCATTACTGACTGTGCCTCTCATGGTTTTGACTTCAGATCCCATTTTGACACCATGTCGCTTATTTTGTGTATTCATATAAGACAATGAGGCTCGAGTGTTCATTTAAGTAGTTTATTGTGTACACACACACATATCTGGATGGAGGACTGGAACATTAAATTTAAACTAACTGACTGACTACTACACACATACATGCTTTCACTCTGGCTGCTCACTCAAAATGGCACTCTTGCTTGCACGTGCTCAGTACTTATATGCACGTGCCCACTGACTGGAATGGTTCTTAAGGGTACGACATACACTCTGATCTACACCAACTAAATGCCAAGTGCCTACATGCTGAAAAAAGAGAGACCAAAAGCACAGGAAAAGAGCTACTCTCAAAGATCACTCATCTTAAAACTTCTTTTTGCATGGAGGCCAGCCCCCCCCTGCATCCCAGCATGTGGGGGCAACCCCCCACACCCCTAAACTTATATATACCAACTCTGAGATTGCCATACCTTGGAGATAAGGGAATATTCCAGGGAAATGGCACCTTGGACTTAGTATATGCAAATCTGTTTTTCATCCATTCAGGCTCCGTATCTGGGACTAGTTCTAGTGGGACCTGACATTTCAAATGGTCACTTTTCATAACACATTCCCACTGAGCAGTGAGTGCAGGCACAAGTACCCCAAATAAATACAACATGGCATTGGCTGAGCAGAGGGGCCACAAGTGCCAAGATTATTTTAAACAACGCAGTAGAAGAAAAATCAGTGCAGCAAAATAAAAACAAAATGAACTGTAATAAAGTTAGTTTGTATATGCAAATATGTTAAAGCAATGTAGGCTCAGGCAATACAGTTTCCTGATTAATGGAGTTGTAGGAGAGAAATAGTTATTTGAACAGTTCCCTAAAGATATAAAAACTGGTGCAATGCACATTGATGGGAGAATGCTAATGCAAATTATTCCACCTGTGTTGTAAGGAGAGGAACTATTACCTGAACTATACTTTAAGGAGGGGAAGATGCAGTGTAGCAGATGTGGATGGCATAACACAGTTCATAGGATTAGGTCACTTGGATTTAAATATCAGTAATGACCCCACTGGCTAATTCATAGCTTGGATTACCACTGTGCTGGGTAGAGCTGGAATCAAATGCCATAACAGATTCTAAAACAAAAAAGGGAAAACTTCATATTCCTAACAACCATCATATTTGGAGTAACACACCCTTTTCCTCCATAGTAACAAAATGCAGAAAGCTATCTCTCTTCAGTATTCTATTAATAGCAAGCAATTACTTTTTTTTTCACTTTATTTTTGCAGTCACTTATTAGATATTTAATTTGACCTTGTCAAAGCTTGTATCCCGCTGTGGTCACATTTTATGGATTATTAGTTCATACAACACTGACATATTTATGTACACTCCTGCAAAATTTTGATAGATCATTAAAGCTGAATATATTTTCATCACTTAAAAGTAACCTAGCCATAATGACCAAAATGTTTTTACATTGTGTTGACTGTGCACAGATATGCACACCACTTTCCCTGTTTACACACAGACTTCAGTTTGGGCTATATGAGTGCTACATAGTGCAAACGGTATAAAAATCAAAACTGCATACTTTTACATCCTACAGTGTTGTCTGGGAATATATTTTGCTCTAGTTGGCATTAAGTAATAGCTAAGTTCATATTTTATTCACTGCTTTTTTCCATAGCAATGCATGCTTATGAAAGCAGTAATTATTCATCTACTGTCTGAAATATTTTTTCTTCTGCAAAAATTATTCTGAGGTTCTTGTTCTAAATCACAACCTGACAAGATGTTAATAACTTGTTCTGCCCTTTGACATGACAAATGGTGATAAAAAGGCAATGTTAAAAATACTGATGGAAACTTGTTACAGAGCATTACATTCACAAAACTTCATTGCATTTGTGAGTGATAGTGTCTGACTTTGATGATGTTCAGGATTTAACATTGTTACATTTCTCTTTAGGGCATTTGGTTCAAGAAGGTGTAATATTACGTGAGATGTTAAAAAAGTATTGCATGTTATGTAGTGTTGTAGCATGTTAGTTTTTAATTGATGTAATCTGGGTTGTGAGTTGAAGGCTGATTTTTTTTTTTTTTGTCTATTCTGCAGCATGAATATTGTCTTCAGTTAGTGGATATACTCACTGTATCAAATCATTTTTGAGAAGCATGGCATAGTGTACAAGTCTAAAATGCAAAGTGGATGCTATTCAGGTGAAAATCGATAGGTATTGGATATATTTCCTCAGAAATACCTGTTAGAGCTGAAGGAAAAAAGCCAACATTCAAAACAGTAAGTAAAAATGGGAAATTTTGATAAATGAGTTTAGTATGTCAACTGAGCTATGAACTATATCAATAATTAAACAGAACAAATAAATGTTCTGAAAATAAAAAGGCATCAGTATGCATTGCTGTTCCATCTACTTCCTTAATTATAAAATAAATTTCCATAGTAATCAGTAATAATCCCCTTGTGTTTATATCACTGCTGTGCTTGTGCATGTGCACACGTGCACACACACATGCACACAAGAACACTTCTGTATATACATGCATGCACATCAATATCTGTACCAAATGGCACAGAATAGGTTTTGAATGAGCTGGGGAGGAGGTTACTGTCAGACAACAATCACTACATATATCAAAGAGGTTGTCAGAAGCTCACAACACTACACAATACCTGCCACCCCCCCCCCCCCCAAAGGTCAGTCACATAGACATGCATATGTTGAGGTTTTTAAAAATAGTCTACTCAAGCCAAAACCTAAAATGTCTGACTGACGCAGTAACCTGCATTTGTCTGTTTCTCCCACGTGTTCAGTGGACTTTGTAAACCAACTTGTACCTAGTCTCCTTCCCTGGGCCACCAGCCTTCCATCTTGTGGTTTAAATTCACCAGTCCTTAACCATTCCTGCATCAGATCCTGATTGATATGAGGTTCTTACAGGAGATATCTGTACTTGCAACTATATTTATGCCCTTTCTATATTTCTTGCCTTCTCAGCTGATCCTTCTCCTTATATTCTTTTGTTTTTTTGTCACATTCAGTTGCTTGCCTGATTTTGCTTAATTCTGATTTGATTTTCACTCCCACTTAACACAGATATGCTTCTGCTAAACTAAGTAGGGAAGTCACCTTAGACTTGTTCTCTTCATGTTTTAAAACTTTCACTAAGTTTGGATCTGGTGAGGTCAGCAGATATGTATTCAGTCCTATGATTAAATATCTATACATATAATCAGGTTCAAGGAACCCCATACCTCCTTCCGATCAAGGAATATATAATCTGATTTTTATATCTTTTGATAAGCGTAAAGAATTATTCTTGTTTTGTTGTCCAACAGATCCAATACCTTTTGGGCCATTCACCCCAAAGCTTTTGCACATTAATCAAGACCAAATTACATTTTATATCACTTGAGAAAGTTTTGACTACTTGCAGTTGTGCTTTCAGCACCTCATCTGATGAACTATACAGTTTTAAATCATCCACAAAAAAATAAATAAATAAGTCCTTACACTTTGTTTTCTGGTAGCCAAATTATAACCATGACCTAATCTGTTAAATAGACAGCTTAATGGGTTAAGGGAAAAACAAAAGAGCAGCAATGACAGAGTCACCCAGGAATATCCCTCTGAATTTTTATCCCTGGGACAATAATTTGTCATTTATCACTGCTTAGTTGAAGTGTAATGCAATTGATAAATGTAGGGTGTATCTTGTACATCTGTAAACACTCCTTTAGCCATGAATATGGAATGCTGTCAAATGCTTTTTGTAATCTGTTCATGCCATATTTAGATTCTTCCCTTTTTTACAGTTTTCCATTATGACTTTAACAGCTAATGATTTTTTGTTCCATATGACTTTTTGTTACCCTTTTGTTCTACTGTAATGATTGAGTTTTCTTCTAAATACCTGTAAACTCCGTCGGAATAAATTCCAGTGTATAGTTCCTACACAATTGAAAGGCAAGTTATTGGTCTGTAGTTTTTAGGATAGCTTGCAGGTTCATTCTTAAGGAAGTAGTATCATTTGTCCTGTAACAGGCTGGTATGTGCTCAAGATGCACGTATAAATAGTTTTTACTTAGGGCTAGATCTTCATATAAAGGTGTTCATACTTTTAGCTAGAAGTTAGGTCCTGCATCTGGGCCTAGGGTTTTCCACTTGTGAGGTTTTCTTAATTTTACTTCAGTTTCTGTGGTTGTTACTTCATTTCATTTCATATCCTGTACATCTGAACTTCTTACTGTTTCTTTTACTTCTTCTGTCCATTTAACATCTTTATTATGTTCCACAGGATCTTCATAGATATTTCTCCAAAATGTGTCTATTTCTTCTTCTTTTGGTGGTGTTTCTATTCATTTTGCATTGTTTCCCAGGTCTCTATAAAACATTTGTGGGTCATCAATATGTTGCTTATTTTGTACTTTAGCTGTATATTTATCTGCATACCTTCTAACTTTTTTCTTCCCATGCTGATATCTTTAGTTTATTATTTGCAGTAGTGCATGATGGATCCTGGTCTGCTCTAACACTGTGCATTGCTTTTATCAAGTCTAAGTATTTTTGTTGATCTGTTCCTCCTTCTGTCTTCTAACAGTGACACGTCTGGTCTTAATTGCTTTATAGTTTTCTCTGTTTGATACTTCCACGGTGGCATTTGATTTCTCCCCTTCTTTTCCCTTATTGCCCTCGATTTTGTAGTAAGACTTTATCTGTTATTAATTTCGCTGCACAGTAATATATCCTATTTACTTCTGTTATATCATATGACATTCTGTTAATAGTCTTGATTACTGTGTTCATTTGTTAGACTTCTAACATTTTGGGTCTTATTGTCTTCCTGTAATCTATTTCTTATATCAGTCTTAATATGTCTGTTCTTCTCTATTAAATCAAGCAGCTCTTCCCTTAGATTATTTTCTTCTAAACTGAGGGTGGATTCTTTGTTCTCCTTTTCCTGCAGGCATTCTGTAGAAAGTTCTAGAACATCTTCCTGTCACATATTCTCTTCAGCTGCATTCTGTGTCATCAATTGTTCTTTTATATGGGAACTCACTGGCCTATCACTCCACAACATTGACCGAGTCAGAGTTGTCACTGTTTCTTGCTCCTTCCCTTAATGTGCAAATCCAACTGAACTATTGTACTGGTTTTCTACAGAAGGCTCAAGAGTATCTTCATGCAGCAAGTGATCAGATGCTTCCTGTTTCACCTGTTTCTCTATAATTTGGGAACTCATTTGTCCATCATGCTATGATGTTACCAGAGATGGATTTTCTACACTAAATCCTTCATTTTGCAAGTAAGTGAAAATTCTAGAACATCTTCCTGTGACATATTGGAATGGTGCAGTGGTGCAGCGGTAGCGTTGTTGTCTCACAGCAAGAGGTTCTCTGGTTAGATTCTCAGCTGGGGTTCCTTCTGTGTGGAGTCTGCATGTCCTCCCTGCGTTCGTGCAAGTTTCCTCTGGGTGCTCCGGTTTCCTCCCACGTTACAAAGACATGCAGCTGGAGTGTTTCTCCCTGGGCCTCTGCTGAAAATTGGCTTTGTTCCAAGTCGGACTTAGCCGGTTAGCAAATGTTAAATAAATAAATAAAATATTCAGGTCTTTGAACCACAAATATCAATATGACTCGGTCCATGTGGGAGTAAATAATCTGAGATGCACTTCTCTGGCAAATATGGAGAGAGACATGATGGAGATCTCAGAATGTGTCCTAGGCTGGTAATAAGCCTAGCATTGAACAGCACTCTAACTTCAGCAAGGATGATGTAAGAGTATAAATAAAAAATAACTGAATCTAATAGCTGGCTTAGTTTTTGGCATCCCTGGAAGGGGGTACAACATTTGTTGGCCAGGGAGGATATGGTTGACAGACCACAATGCTTTGCCAGAAATGGTCTGCACCTCTCCCTTCTAGGCTTTTGAATATTGGCAAAAACATTGTCCACACCCATAGTGTCTTTTCAGGCTTAGCCAACCTGATAAACAATCTGACATAGCTAAACCAACCCAGAGTAATGTAAAGGCAATACTGCTCAATGCCAGGGTTCTAAACAAGGATATCTACTCCCTGCAAGTTCTCCGCACTCTGGAGTATGTAGATCTCTGTCTAGTTGGCTCATCATTTAAAGCCGCAGGCAGCCCCCCCCCCCAGCAGCTCAGTGCAATAATGTCTTCCACACATTTAGACCAGTTATTGCACAGAAAGTGACAGAAGTTGGAAGTGTCTCAATTTACTTTAAAAACAAACTATCCTCAAGGCTGGTCATGCAGTATGATGCATTTGAGCTTTTCCACTTACAACTTACCATAAGCAAAGTCATATACTATATCTTTCTGAGCTGTATGACCCCCCCCCCCCAGTGACGGGAAACGTATACCATGTGCTTAAATTAACATGAGTAACTCTCCATTTAACTCAGCCCATACTCATGGGTAATTTCAATCACCCCACTATAAAAGGGCAATCATACATGACCTCAATATCCAGGCACAAAGAATCTTGAACTTCAACATGAATGCCCTTGACCATTTAGTCTTTATGCTCACTAGGGACACTAACATTCTTGACCTAATCCTCATCAGCATACCTCTCAACTGTACAGATTTCTGCAGAATGTACAGATTATTGCTACATACCTTTGTTTTGTTTTTCATAAAATCGTAGTTCGTCTGGCAAATCAGTGGCACATCATTAAAGATTAAAGTCAGAAAATAAGACATTTGAGTTTCAGACTTCTTACCCTTCAGAAAATTCATGTTAATGCACAACTTGTTATTCTATCAACTTTCTAAGTTAGTAAAAGCAATATTTAAAATGTGTCCCTATTTTGGGGCCTTCTGGACCCATTATTTATGTCTTTGTCCAGATTTCTTGCTCTAAGAGGTTGAGAAGTGTGCTTAATAGTATGGGGAAATATTGCATCCCTCCCCCCCAGTGCAATGTCATCACTAGTCAGTTCTGGTTGCAAAGCTTTCTGACAGCAGGTACACCTGGAATTTTTAGGTAAGCATTCTACTTTAAGTGAAACTTTGGCAAAATTTGAAGCCCCCCCAACCCAGTGTACACCACTGCCTAATGGAGTCATTCACAAACCCTTTACATTTTTAAAACTGCATTAAGACAGTGAAACATTCCCAAAATAAGCACAGGACAAACTCAAAAAACAACTTATAAACTTAAAGTGTAGTGATATGGACCAGCAAATAACCAAAGCTAAGTATCGCAGTAGTTAAACCAAAGGACTTCACATTGTCATTATAACCACTTTATTAAAACAATAATAACTATGGTTAAGCATTTTTGTCCTATAAAACATTAGGACTTAATCAGACCCACATTGCAATTTAAAGTCAAACTCTTAAATACTAAAAAGGTAACCAATTACATTGCTAATCAATAAAAACAACTGCATGGATATAAAGATACACTACCTTAAAAATCACTTTAAAAACAAGGATAAAAACATTATAAGTATTAATCAAAAGGTTTTTCTATTAAATAAAATTTGACCTTAAATTCAGAATAGGCTGAAGGGAAATGTTGTTGTTAATCCCAGGGGACCAAAAGGAATGTCATCTCAATTGCTATTTTATTTCTCTTTCTACAAGCGTGAACTTAAAGTTGCCAACCCTAGGATTAGTTAAAATTGGTTCTAAAATCGCAAATGTAAAGATGGTGCATTTAGGGCTGGTGAAAGCGTGTTTAAAAAGGACATTATTCATGTTTATTAATCTGATAGGTATGTTTGTATATTGTTTTCCTCAGGGGTCTTTCAGTTTTGCCCACATGAAAAGCTGGGCACCCCAAACATTTAGCCAAATAAATGACCCCCTTGGAATGACAGTTACCTTTACAGAAATTAACTCTGGAAAGTAAATCATTATCTACAGTTACACTGGCAACCTCCAGAATCTATTGACATTGTCCACATGTTCCACACTTGATTGTACCTCTCATCTGTAAACTATTAAGATTCATATGGAATTGTTCCCTCTCACGATGTTGTTTCATGTTAAGACCTGTTTTAAAAATGAATAAGGGGCTAGAACCCCAAAATTGATAGGTTGCTGTCTTACCCCTTAAAATGTTCCAGTTCCTCTTAATAATGTTTTTGATTTCACTTGCCTGTGGCAAAAACAAGCTACCCTGGTGGAATCCTGACATCAAAAGGATGCATTATGAAAGGAACAAAATTGTGGCCAAAAATAGGAGGTCTAATACCCAGCAAGAAAAACACTCCCTCATCAAACTAAAACAGCTGAGGTACTAATAGTCTACCAAAGCCAAATCTGAGGTAAAGCTAGCCTCCCAGGCTAAGGAAACCGAAGTGGAATTTTTTAGCTATGTTTAAGACCTCACAGTCTCCAATTAGGTTTCTTGACAAATGAATGAAAGGTTGTAAGAGTTAACCTTTGCACAAGATCAGCTCATGCACAGACATAGGAAGCAACCCATAATCCTGATGACATAGAAAACTCAGTTTGGTTTTGTCAAGGGCAGGGCATGCCTAGTCAACCTGGTGGGGAACAATTGTGGATACTGCCTTCCTCGCCCTAGCCAAGGTATTCAACACAATACCACACTTGGACATTATAGACACTCATGAAAGTAGGTATAAACATCTATATCACTTACTGGATATATGTCTAGACACATGCAACAACTTGAACACCCACAGAGATACCTTCCTAAAATAATACAAGGCCTGAACATGTCCTACATGGATCAACTCAAAGCCTGTCAATATACTCTGTATCATACAGACTGCTAATGTATGACCTGTCTCTGGCATACAAGGCATCCTCTGGCCCATTACTGATGGATTTACTGTACACCAGCAAGTCAAACGGCATCAAAAATAATCATTCTGGGGATCTAAACCTCTTTTGCAACACTGACAGAATGATTTTGAGGGACAGGGATATTTTACAGAAGATACTGCTGATGTGGAACAGACTCCCCATCCACATAAAACAAAGTTCATTCCTGTCCATTTTCAAGTACAACTTAGATCAATGGATGAGAAATAGAAGATTTTCCCCAGCACTACCCCTTGTACTACAAATGGACAGATGCTCCTAAATGCTTTATCCCATGAATAGGTCCCTTCAGATTATCTATGGTATGATCCCATTTGTTCTCATTAGGGGTAATATATAGTCAACCATAGGATGGATAAGACCAGTCTATAACCAAGAAGGATAGATTATTTTGAGCATAAAAAGGGAAACTGTCTAGGCTTAAAATCCCCTGCAGGGGCAGCTAGCCTTGTATTTACATGTGAACCCATGAATAGCCAGCTGGCTGAAATATAGGACTCAAGAAGTCAGGATAGTGAGTCTCTCCTCAAACAGAGCAGTTACTGGTGAAGTCCCCCAGGGCTCTCTGCTGAAGCTGCTTCTTTCTCATATTTGCTTCTCTTAAGTCAAGGCCAATGTAAAACGCCTCTGGCTGTCTAAGATTGTAGACAATTGCAAGCTAGGCATTGTCATGGAATTCTCTAAAGACAAAAGCTCCAAGATTTTGGAATGTATGTAGACAGTGGCCTTTGACTGCTATGTGCATACAGTAATAATGAAATCATTCTACACTGTGCAGCTTACAAGCAAGGATAAGGCATCTAGGTCCAAATATGTCATTATTCCATTGTATGCTGCACTCATTAATCCACTCATTGAGTACTCTGTTCCCTACAATACATACCTTACCAAGCATATGGAACAACTGGAGTTTCCGCAGATGTTTCTCACAAAAAGAATGCAGAGCATAGCCAACATGTCCTACACACACCAGCTCAAAGCTTTATCCTTGTACTCAGTCTCCTACAGACTGCAGAAAGGTGATCTATGCCTGGCGTTCAAATAATCCTCTGATCCCACCCTTGTGGATCATTTTTACATCCACAAAACAAACAACATCAGAAACAACCAATCTAGGGACCTAAACCTGTAAATAGGACATGGAGGGCCAAGTTTGTATCTCAGAGACTACCCCATCTCTGGAACAAGCTTCCCATCCATGTGAAGCAGAGTTTCTCCTTGCACTTACTCTAGCATAACTTGGATCATTGTATGGGGAAATCATAAATTTCCTGGTCTGCCATCCATTTTGAAGGAAGAAGCCTGGAAATGCTCAAACACTCGTGCCGAGCGCTACTCCCTATAACATGAATTCTATCAAAACCTGTTAAATACATTTGGGATTCATGGTAAGGTTTAAATAGGCCCTTTGGGTCATTTGCCTGGTTATCACCTACGAACTACTGAACCTATGAAATGGGCATAGGTCTACAGAAGTGGATATAAAGACACAATGTGAATGAGAGTAATATTCAGACATAACTATATCACTGATGTGGATCAGAAGGAATGGAAGAATGCAGACAATGTGCAAATATTACTAAAATGAAAAAAAGAAAAACACTGATTAAATGGAGCACTGGAAAACACTCCCAGTAATAGGAATAGACTTTTAAGAGAAAGTTAGAGGTAGCTTTTGTACCTGATTTGAACAAAACTATTTAGCAGACATACAACAATAGAAATAAGTATTTGATAAAAGATGTATGGACAGTATAGTTTCTACAAGAGAAGCTTGTGTTTCATAAAACTAAAAAAAAAAAAAAAAAAAAAAGAAACTTTTTTTTGATGTTCATAAAGATTGCAGTCAAGAAACCTTGTTAGTTACGGATTGCACAGTTAGTAAATTACATTAGCACAGTTATTGTGCTATATCCTTGTGGAAGCCTTGTTATGATTGGTTTAATAAGAAATCGACTTTTACTTTCTCTAGTATTTCAAATAGTATGGGTAAGATGATAGAGATGCCAGTAACAATGAAGACAGGTGACACTCTCTATACTAAAGGGAAACTAGTAGTATATAAGTAAAGCTGCAGCACGTGGATTAGAGATAGCTACTCACAAGGAGTTGCTAGTTTGAGTGGTCTGGGTACTAGTAAATTAGTACAGTAGCAGAATTGGCATTCATTTTGGCAGTAGTTTTAGTAAAGATTTTATGGTTAGGAGTGAAAAAACGTAGAGAGAGAATTGCAGTGGTTTATTCTGAAGTACAGAGTTTAATGGGATGTGATCTTAAATATGAAAAAAGTATTACTGAAAGAACTACTTTCATGGAGATAAAGATGGACTCCATTATGATGGCATCGCAGGAGTTCTTTATCCGTAGTGTGGTGTTCACTGTTATTCCACTTCCCTCTACAGATTTCATTGTTCCCTCATGAGTAAGTTACTGTGAGATGTGACTAAATCTTAGTTATTTAAGATGCCAGTGAAATCCTTCAGAGATTCAAATTGTGGCATCAGTTCACAGTCCTCTAGACATGAGTGTCTAACCTAAAAGAATTAGAGGTAGAAATAATGGCATAATACTCAACAATGAAGGCATAAAAAAGTGCACCCATTCAGGAGATGTTACATCAGGGAAAATATGAATGGTGTTCATAAAGTTCAAATCTCTAAATGTTACTAGCCATATGGGAATTTGACAGACTAAGTGGCACTTAATCAGCATGTCTCTATGAAGTACTCAACGGTAGAGTCTGAGAAGCTTTATAGGTTCATAGGTTCATACTAGACTATCTGCCCTAGGGCATTTATAAGCCTAGCCAGAGTGTGTTTGGCTTTCGCCACCCATTTTAAATAAATTTTGCTATGCCCTTTTTCGAGGTTAGTATACTGTGCCTCTGTCTAACAGTGACACAGAAGTGATACCCGGGATAAACCTACGATCTCCCATCCACTCATCAAGATTCCTCTTGAAGAGGGTCAATGAGGGACTCTGCCTAACCTGGACTGGGATTTTATTCCAGAGTGAAGGGAGCCTCCGGGTTATGAATCTGTCCCTCCAGCATGTCCTATTTATTTCAGTGCTGTGGTTCAAGTCTCTCGAGCGCGTAGCTCGATGGGATTTGGATTTTCTGAGGTGCAGCATGTCCATTAATTCCGGGTTGGATGTGGCTTTATATGTCAGGCACAGATCGCCTCTGAGCAGGCAGTATGCCACTGAGTAGAGCTGGAGTTTCTTTAGCCGGGCAGCATATGGCATCTGTTTGAGCCCTATGATCCTCTTGGTGAGGTACTTTTTTGCTGCAGGTGTCTGGAAAGGTACATCCCAAAAGGGGCATTGTACTCAATTATGGGCCTGATGAGGGATGAGTAAAGAGGCACTATGACCTCCCCTGATCTAGATGTGAATCCCTTCATGATTAGGTGGGCTATATAAAATGTTTTTCTAACCACTTTGGCCACGTGGTTGTCAAATGAGAGATTGCTATCAACTTGGGTCCCCAGATCCCTAATTACTTCTTCTGTACTTAATGGATTACCACCTATGTGGTAATTTGTGGGCACTTTGTTTTTGCCAAAGGAGATGACTATACACTTTTTGGCATTTAGCTTGAGGCCATGGCTCTGGCACCAGTTGTCTGTTTCTATTAGGCCCTTTTGGAGGATGCTTGTGTCGGCTGCAGAGTCGATTATGGTGCCCAGTTTGCAGTCATCTGCGAACTTGGTCAGCCACAGTCCTTCTGTGTTGGCCTGTACCTCCGAGAAACATATACCGAACAAGAGAGGTCCCAGGACTGAGCCTTGTGGGACACCACTTGTAACTGGTTTGGAGTCTGACATGGCTCCAGCAATTCTAACCATGTGGGTTCTGTCTTTGAGCCAGTTTGCAACCCATCTAGTGACATAGGGGTTTATATTTAAGCTGGTGAGCTTATCTATAATGCCCAAGTGGGATATTGTATCGAAGGCTTTTGCGAGGTCCAGGTAGGCTGTGTGGACCACCTTCCCCTCGTCAATGGTGACTGTTTCAAAGAAATCGACCAGGTTTAAGAGGCAGGATCTGCCCTTAACAAAGCCGAACTGGGTAGGATCCAGTGTCTGTAGGTCCCCAATATCTTTATTTATGAGGTCCATGATGATCCTTTCCATAGCTTTGCAGACCAAGCTAGTCAGGCTTATGGGGCGATAGTTTCCAGGATCTGTTGAGGCACCACCTTTATGGAGAGGGACCACTGTTGCTGTACGCCACTCTTTGGGTACATATCCTGTAGTAAGGCTGAGATTGAACAGTAGTTTTATTTTTTATGTATTTATTTTAGAACAGTTACTGTGGCAAGTAGAACTAATTAAACTGCTTGTTTTTGTCCTGTGTAAATTGGGGCTAGAAACAGGAAGAGAATATGTTATCTTGCCTCTGAGCATGAACTGTTTTGATAATCCTTGAGCCCTAACTCCATATTTTCACATTAAATTTCAAACCCCATTTTCTGTCTTTAGGAGATGTATATGACACATTTGTACCATCACTTAGCCTATCAGTAGGAGAGGTGTATGGCACATGTATGGCACATTTGTATTATCACCTAGCCTATCTTTAAGAGATGTATATGACACATTTAACCTTGACCTACTGTGAAACAAGTGTGACATTTCTTTTACAGTTTCACCTTCACAAACACAGGTGAATATTTCATTTAAAGCGAAACAAGTTATTTAAAAATGGGGGACTTGGGACACTTTTCAACTGTATGCATTTCATTCCTGTAATAGTACTGCTTAAAACCCCACTAAACTGTGGAAAGATATGTGTATGTCATAATGTAAAATTAACACCATTAAGCTGTATGCACTGACATTGTTACAGCTGCCAGTTCCCTACAACTTAAAAGTAGTAATACAAAAGTTTTCAAAGAAATACTAATAAGAATATTACAGATTAAAATCAGTATCCAGGCACGTAAACAAACACTGCTGCTACTTCACTCTCACTGCCACTGAAATTATATATTTTGTGTCTGAGGCCACAGATATTGTGTATGACAAAATAAAATGATCTCATGCACAGTACCTCAAAAGATAAAATACTTCAAATTGAAAAAAACATTGCATAAAATAAAAATGACATATGTTTTCTTTCAAATGTAAGGTATTAACTCATCTTAAATATGGAATTAACATTTTTTTATTGAGCCATTTGAGGACATTTAGTATGTACATACTTAAGTAAACTACCTCACTAGAATTTATGGTGCAAAAACAGTTAATGTCATCAATACTTATATGATGCCTTGTGACAATCACTGAACAGGAGTCGGTGAGCACTCAGGCATGAAATTTACAAACAATAATATGATTAACTGTTCTGAAATAAATACATAAAAAATAATTATTTAAAGATGAGGAGGAATGTCAGATGAACAGTGACAGTAGACCAAGCACCACACAACATTGTCCACATATTACTACATGCATCAATTATACTTTTTTTTTTTTTTTAAGAAAGGAAACTCTAACCTGAATGTTATGGTCTGTAATTCGGGACTAGATGCCACCTCTTCATCTGAGCAGCAGTATGTCAAGCATGAGCCTGCTGGATGGGGTCCCTTACCTTTGTTGCTAGCTGGTCATCATTAGTCATACTGGGACTTAAACTGGGAGCTGCAGTGACAACATGGGTGACTTTGCCACCAGTCTGGTGCAGAACAAAACATGCAGTAAATATCCTGTATGCAGTAGTTGGGTCATATGGAAGTGAAGCCCTAGACTCATCCAGGCCATGCAAATGACCCTTCAGGAGAACAAAAACTCTTTCAGTGACAATATGGGTCTGGGACTGGGCTCTAATTATCTTCTCTTCCGTAGTTCTATGTGGATTCTCACTAGTCACTAGTGTTTTGAGCAATGGCTCTGGTGGATATGTGGTATCACTTGAACGACTTTTAAACAAAAAAAAAAAAGAGAAAGGGGTTGGACAATACAAAGACGTGGTTTAGTGTTCAATGCATTTTACCATGAATAACTACTTAAATACATATTTTCCCCTTGCTGACAGCATGACCAGTTGAGATACTACCACGCAGGAAGAGATGGTGGAGTGAACTAGTGTGCCAGATATGGGAATCATGCGCTGCCACGGTGCTGGGCAGAGACATTAGTAATGCACCCCCGTGCACCCTACCCAGCAATTGATGGAATAGAAGCACTTTCTGTTGTGGTACCAGTCACCCCATGAGCCAGAAGGGGCCCTAATTGCAACAAGGGTGCACTCTATTGCACTAAGTACCTCAGGAAAATGGTCCACCTCATAAAAGGTACCCAAAGTCCTGCCTTGGTCTTGAGGTGACATCAGAAATAGATGTACTGATCCACACATGCCAAGTCAACTACCAAGAATTGCTGCAGTATCCTTGAGGTAGAAGCCTGTAAGATGCCTAGTGCATCCCTAGTTTGTTTCGTGGAAGGTCCCCTTACCAAGTATAGTGTGGTCTATACATACCTTAGTGTCCACAGGGATATGAAGTCCATGCATTCCTCCAGAACTTCTATGAGTGTCATACATACTCACTAAGACTGTTATAATAATCTTGTTCACTCTGAACATATCTAGTATCTCCTGAGAGCCAAAATTATGATGTATATATCCACCTTGTTGGCTGGCGTGTGCCACTGGGTTGAAGTGGTTCTGGCTCTGCCAAGACAAGCTTATCACAATTGGAAATAGCAAGGCTAGCAGCAAGTGACAACATCTTTGTGGACTGAAAATTAGGTAGCATAAATAAGATTCCTCTTTATATGACAAGTCTGCAGACAACACAAGAAAGCGGGAACATTTTACTGTGAATTACAAATAGGTGAGAGAATGCTTCATTAGCATATGCAGTTTTACATCACTCCTCCTTTACACCTCATTATGACTTCATTTGCTTAGGTTTATTCATGGCCATATTGCTTTAGCATATGTGCCCTCTATGAATTGTGGCTTAGCTGTACTCATTTGTGGATAGTGCTGATAACCTTAACACATTTGTATAATGACTATGAAAACTAATTTACATCTCATATGACCAGACGTTCCAATTCTAAGTCCATGATTCCCTGGTCTAGGTACTTTGAAAGAGATATTAATTTTCTAAGTGAAAGTTTGTTTTTTATGAGAGATGCCGTTTGATAATGTTCCTTAGAATAGCTATGTATGTGTAATACAGTGTGGAGTACAGGTAACTTCCATGTCAGTCTGAATGCTTTTCCATGCATTAATATAAAATGGAAAAAATAGCATAGACACTTTCAAACAGAATGATCAAGTTGTAACTTTCAAATAAAACCGCCCTTATGGTACCATTTTTGTGTTTACTACTACTACTGCTGTTTTAATTGGTAAAAATCCATGTATTAGTAATAATGTTTTAGCTTGATCCAGAATATTGTATCTATAGCAATCAGAAGTAAAGCTCATGCAGTAACATTACTCTACAAGAACATAAATAAGCTGATAAAAGGGTCTATATTAGAACATCGAAGTTTTAAAACTTCGAATGTTCTAATATCGACCCCTATTCAGTGAAAGCTGAAAATATTGAAGCAACAGAAAACCCAATTTTTTTCCTAGGGACAGAATTTGGTTGTCTGTTTCTGTTGCTTCAGTATTTTCAGCGCTGTGGTGGAAAGTTATGGGTCGGGTTCACATAAGTGTGCGATTGAGTGCGGGTTAGGTTAGTTAGGGTTAGGGTGTGGGTTAGGTATGTGTGCGATTGTGTGGACGTGAGGGTTAGGTGAGTTAGGGTTCAGGTTAGGTATGTGTGCGATTGTGTGGACGTGAGGGTTAGGGCGGGTTAGGTGAGTTAGAATTAGGGCGCGGGTCAGGTAAGTGTGAGATAGTGATGGACCTTAGGGTTTGGGTTAAGGTAAGTGGATAGTTAATGGTGTGTGTATAGTTTAGTGTAGAGTTAGGTGTAAGATTTTAGGTGTATGTATGTGGATTGTTTGTTTGATGTGCTTGTGTTGTGTGTATGTGTTTTGGAACAATTAATTTTTTCCCTAGGAAAACATTCACTGTTCTGTATGTTCGATGTTTTCAACTTTCGGTGAATAGGGGTCGATATTAGAACATTCGAAGTTTTAAAACTTCGATGTTCTAATATAGACCCGATAAAAGTTTGCATGCAGAAATGTAGCTTAATATACACTTCACATCGACAATGCTGTTATCCAAGGATATTCTGAATGTGATGCTACATAGATTATAAATGCACAGGTGTGTCAAGAGATCAAAGGTGTACCCACAACATGTATGAAATAAGATGTGGGACTCTGTTTCCCAGTAATGAACATAAAGTAATTCGTGAGTATGATGGTTATCAGATTTCCAGGATTTCTTTTGCATTTCAGCTGTGTTACATGCAATGGGTTGCCACTAACTTTGGATTTCTTAAGGTTCTTTAGTAGCGTATGGTCTTCACTTTTCCTTAACTTCTATCTGTTTAAAAGAATGGTCTATTTTATGGTTTAAAAGGAACAGGGTACAGAAGACATAAGTGTCCTTTAGACTACATGCCATCTGCATTTAGAGATGTGATTAATCTTGGCAGTATCCTTTGTAAGATGATGAGACACAAGTCGGTTATGCTGCAGACAAAAGCAGCGGAAGTAATACTATAAGTTGTTTCATCAAAATGCCTTCATCAGACTTGAATAAAGTGCATATGATTGTTTTTCAAATTTCAAACAATTAGCATCTCAGAATGTTGCATTCATGCTGATTTTGAATCACACAGAATTACTGACCATTCTAAGTTATTCTTTTAAGAAGCTAAAGACAGTTCCATCTATTATCAGTTTCAGGTCATTCCCTTTTAAATTCTAATACCAAAGGTTAGACTTTCTTCATTCATCTAAGATATGCCACATAAATTTCAGTACACAGAAATTGCATATTTCTTTTTTATTCTCCACTGATATCCACAAGTATGTATTCCCAATTGCAAGGCAAAAACTAAATGACTAAAAATGCACCTGGCTCACTGCTCATATTAAATCTTTATCTATGCTAAGAGATCTTTGCTGGCAAATATAATTAGTAAATCAAAATCGGTTAGACCACATCTTTTTTCTCAGAACATAATACAAGTTATTGCTTAACAGTAAAAAAAAAAAAGTCATCAAATACCAATTCCAAGAAATACACTGCAGTTTAAAATCATTTGCAGCATCTATCATTGTTTTTCTCATAGAGAGAACCCATCCCACTTCCCCTCTACAGATGACTCCTGACAACTCCATAAGTCATTCCAGCTATTCAGCATGTCTCATCTTCATTCCAGTCTTATTCCTAAAAAGCAAGCTACTCCATAAAAGCAAGATACAATGTACTTAACACCACAATACCCTAGTCCTCACAATCCTCCTAACCTCCAATTTGCTTTAAAGTTTTATCAGCATCTTCTGTTCTTAAACTTCCTTTAAGACTTCCAGTCAGATCTCCTGGATGTTCTACCAAACTTCAACTATTTCTTAAAACTAGAACAATTTTCTCGCTTCATTATCAGATCTCGTGCAGTAGTTAACAACCAAGGAAAATATTTCCTGTATAAGGACAATCTTGTAAACATTCCACAGCAAGATTTTAGATATGCAGCCAGATTCAGTAAAACCTACACAGTCCGTTTACGCCATGTGCATGTCGTGGCATGACGTACACATGGTATCACACTATTTTAGATTCAGTAAGTGACTCTACATGATGTGTAATGCAGCGCAAAAAAGGTAAACACCCTGGCATGCTGATTATGGGATAAGCAGCTGAATCGTGTGCTAATCAACCAATCCAAGATGGAGGAGCTGTTCAACAAGCTGTAAAGCAACTATGTAGACACAGTGCTGTTTTTTCCTGTGAATTCCAAAACCTTTTTGAATACAGCCAGAGGAAGGAGTCTACATGGAAAGAATGTTAGTCTGCTGTTGCTTAAATTCATCTCTGTGTGCAACAGGCTGAAGTCTATGCTGCTGCTAATAGGCCAAGAATGAGAAGAGTTTTCATACCCTGGGTGACATCACAACCTACATGATGTGGAAATTGTTGAGCACTACAGGCTGGACAGAGACACACTACAGAAGCTCTACAACCTCTGTCACCATCACCTGAGAGCCAGGGCAGATAGAGGGGAACCCATCCCAGTGAAGACAAAGGTATGTGTAACACTTAGAATCTTGGCTACAGGTACCTTTCAGAGAACAACAGGGGACATACTGGGGGTGTCACAGGCATCAGCATCCAGAAGCCTCCCATCGATTCCTGAATGCTTTACTCCAACATGTCAGTGACCACATAAATATTCCCTGTACTTCTGAGGATAGTGCCAGAAATATGCAGTAGTTCTACGCTGTAGCCCAGTAGCCAGAAGTACAGGCCAGGATGCCATAGATTGCACACACAGAAATTAAAGCACCCCTTGGGGAACAGGGAAGGCTGTACATTAATAGAAAGGGCTTCTACTCTATTAAATGCCAAGTCATGTGTAATGTCAAGGGAACTATATTGAACATGTGTGCTGGCAACCCTGGCAGTTAACACAACTCGCATATCTGACACACCTTCCTACTGCATCAGATGTTTGCTAGGGGCATATCTCACAAGGTCATTTACTGGGGGATGCAGGTTATGCACTGGAACTGGGGCTAATGACACCAATCAGAAATGCACATACACCTGCTGAAGAACACCGCAATGAGGCACATGCTCAAAACATAAATAATATAGACCATTTGCTTGGGCTGTTGATGTCGCAGTTCCATTGCATAAATACATCTAAGGGAGCCCTGCAGTACAATCCACAGAAATGTACTGAAATATTCACAATATGTGCTATGCAACATCATCCTGAGAAAACAGCTTCAGCAGGATCAACAAGGGGGATGGCCCACACATCCCACCACCAGTGCCAAGGTCACCACAGCCACACGCTGATGAGGAGTCAGCGGGTTCATCAGCAGCTGCTGTGGGTGTAGGCAGATGTAGGTGTGCTCAATATACCCTCACATTGGCCAATAGACAATGCATATCACACTCACTCACCACCTAAGAGCTTAAAACCTTACTCCTATGCACATACATATAGTAACGCTGATGCCTGGCAACTCTCACAACCTTCACCTCCCCATGTATTGGCTGTGTACTGCTTGCATCAGACTCAGCCTTGAACTAAAACTGTTGCAACTGCTACATTTACAAGGTAAGTATTGAACCTGGAGTGTATTGTGTAATAATATAAATGAGTGGCATATCCTTGCATTTCGTTACTTTTTAGAGTAACTGAGTAAAGGGTGGGAGATTAGTACAGAAGCCATAAGCAAACTTTACAATAAAAGGAGGAGACTTATACAAAAAAAGGCCAAATCTCAAGTAGAAAAATCATCCCTGATCAGCATTAGTAAGAAATTGAGGGCCCTCATCAAGTCAACTAAAGCTAATTTTGAAAAGAAAGTTGCCAAGGATGCCAAGGATAACCATAAGGCCTTCTGTGGCTACGTCAAAAACCTAAATGGCAATGCTCAGGTCTGTTCTGAGCTAGTACAAAATGGAACAAAATACACTGACCCCCACTGAAATTGCCAACATCTTGGCTGACAGGTTCAGTGCAAATTTCTCCCCCCCATCACCACCTACAGGGCCTATTACCATTCCAGGGGATTGTGTAAGTCCAATTATTACTGATACGTTGATTAACAAGGCTCTATCTAAAGCTAAAAACACTGCCTCCATGGGACCAGATGGTGTCCCAGGCTGTGACATACGCGAGCTCCAAAAGGAATTAACCCCGCATCTTAATACCCTGTTCAGTCTCGGCCTCTCCACACGATACGTGTCCATAGAATGGCACATGGCAACGGTGGTCCCGCTACACAAGGGTGGGGCCACAACTGACCCTGGGAACTACCGACCAATAAGCCTGACCAGTCTGATCTGTAAGGCTATGGAGCGAATCATTATGGAACTCATAAATGGAGAGATTGGGAACCTCCAGTCGCTGGACCACACACAGTTCGGCTTCGTCAAGGGCAGATCATGTCTCCTGAACCTGGTGGATTTCTTTGAGACAGTTACTCAGGGTATAGATAAGGGAAAGGAGGTTTTTTCAAAAAAATACAGTATTTAAATTGATTTTAACTGTGTTGCAGGAATATTAACTGAACTGGAAGTTAGTCAGTGTTTTCTGAATTTTGTTATTTGCTAGTAATTACAGGTGTGGGGGTAGCTACATTCTTTGATTTCCTGTCCTTGCCTATTTAAGTGGTACAGTGTGAAATATTTTCTGCTTAAAAACCTCAGCTTTGGCCGGCTAAGAACTTGCTGTATTCAACTGGACATATAAGAGAATTTAAGTACCTTTATCTGCACTTTTTTCAAAAAAATACAGTATTTAAATTGATTTTAACTGTGTTGCAGGAATATTAATTGAACTGGAAGTTTTGACTCTGCTCTTCAGTTAGTCCCAACCACCCTCCCTGTTTTTGTTTTGGTGTTAATCTTAGTGGCCTTGAAACTGCCCGCCCCTCTTGTAAATTTGTGTTTGGATACTCCTTCTGGGCCCATCTCATTTGCTCACTCAACTGAGTGCAGTGAGATCATATTCTGATTTCAGGCACTCCTACTGTGTACAAAGAGAGCATCTGGGAAACAGAAAAAAAAAATTAAGCTTGTTTCCTGCCTTTCCTGTTAAGTGGTATAGACTATTTGTAGGCTTCTGAGCCCCCAAGCCCTTCTGTGTTGGAGGGAAGCCTTCTAGCTTATTTTTTTTCTTATAACTAGCCAGTTTTCTAGTTTCAGCACTCAAATCTGTTTCTTTGATCTCAGCACTTGTTCAGAAAAAAAAATTCATCTGTTTTTACTGTACTTGTGTTTCTACCTACTTTATTTTACTTTTGCATCATCTTAAAAGTACTCAATTGTATTTATTACTGCTTGGTGTAACTCATTCTAAGCCTTTTGGTTTAAACAATTGGGCTTCGGACCAGTTGTTTCACACTGAGAGGGTTTGTGGTCTGCACTGTAGTGGCAGAACAGGTAGCTTACATCCTTCTAGGTTGGGAACTGCTGATTGAGGGTTCAGTGTCTGTTATTCTAAAAGTGTATTAATTCTGGTTTAAGCACTTGGGCTTTCAGGCCAGTTATTTTACATTAAGAGGGTTCGTGGTCTGCACTCTTGTGGGAGGAGAGGCTGGACTCTGCCCTTCTGAGCTGGGAATTTCTGGTTAAAGGCTTATAGTGCATGCATATCTGAACTGCTTATTACTGAAGTTGGTGCGCCTTGTTTGCTGTGGCATAGACTGGATTCAGGCCTGCTGGATCTAGCTTTGTTTGTGTAACTTGAGCACTAATCCAGGCATTCTCTAAAGTATTCAATTGTATTTATTACTGCTTGGTAGTAACTTGATTAAAGTGTAGCTATCATTCTAAGTCTTTGGATTAAGCACTTGGGCTTCAGACCAGTTGTTTTACATTAGGAAGGTTTGTGGCGTGCACTGTGGTGGCAGGACAGGTAGCTTTCATCCTTCTAAGTTGGGAACTGCTGAGTGAGAGCCCAGTGTCTGTTATTCTTAAAGTGTATTAGTTCTGGTTTAAGCACTTGGGCTTCAGGCCAGTTATTTTACATTAAGAAGGTTCGTGGTCTGCACTCTTGTGGGAGAAGAGGCTGGACTCTGCCCTTCTGAGCTGGGAATTTCTAGTTAAAGGTTTATAGTGCCTGAATATTTGAACTATATCTTACTGAAATTGGTACACCTTGTTTGCTGTAGCATAGACTAGATCCAGGCCTGCTGAATCTAGCTTTGTTTATATGCTTGTTGTTTGTTTGCTTGTTATTTCCTGGAACGCTAATTCCACCTAATACGGCTTCTCAGCGCTTCTGTGGATCACTAGTGATATCTGCATTGCTTACTGTACTTATTTCCTTGTTTCACTTGAAAGAAATTTACTGTTTGTCGTTTTTGCATTTAAGTTACCTGTAACACATTGCACTTAAGTTACCTGGCACTTGCTCACTAAAGCAATTATATAAGTCAGCACTAAAAATTAAAAGCACTACACCCTCACTCCCCACTGGCCCTTGTTTTCAATTATTAAGGAATTCCCAATATTATTCTAGCATGTCCAAAGGTCAGTTGTCAATCTCCTCTCCGGTCCAGCTGGTGAATCTGGGAATCTTGAGGCAATGTTACAAGTGCCTCATGTACACAGACAACCCTCTCCTCCTCCCAACAAATTCCAACACATGTGAGAGATGCAACCATATAGCCAAACTGGAGGCTAAGCTCTCTCAACTCAGTACTGGCATAACCAGTCAGGAGGAGAAGGAAACCACACTCACTACAGTTCTAGCCTCACATAGACCTACCACGACAGCAAACAAAACACATAATCACACAAAAACATACTCGGAGGCTCTAAATAAAGATCTGCCTAAGCAGCAGAGACCTCCAAAGCAGACACCCAAGCAACCGCTATCCCAAAACAAAACACGTGCAACACATATCTCACAAAGCCAGTTTGCCGAACAGTCACAGCCCTTAAGACTAAACAACACACCTGATACACTTGTAATAGGTGACTCTATCATCAGGCACACTGACGTCCCGCTCACCAGGCTGAACAAGGAGAGGGTCACGGTGAGCAGCCTGTTGGGCGCTAGGATCCGCCACATAACACAAGCACTCAGGTCACTCCAAGGCAAGTACAAATATAACTCAGTCATTGTCCATGCTGGTGTGAATGACTTGAGACGTACCTCACTGGACTACATGAAAAGAGACGTAAAGGAGCTCTCTCAGCATGTAGCCCAGGCCGGTATGACCCTGACCTTGAGTAGCATCTTACCCTCATCAAGAATGATGCCACAATATGAAGACAAGATGATCAATTTCAACAATTGGCTTAAGTACTGGTGTCATTCAAAGGGGATCCAATGCCTGTCAGCTTGGGATGATATGCTCGACAAGCCACGATGCTTCGCTAGGGACAGCTTGCACCTGTCACCCCTGGGCTTTTGGATATTGGCAAAGGCTCTTGCTACCCCCATAGTGCCTTTTTTAGGCAAGGCTCAAAGACAAACCCACCTCCATAGGTATCACAAGGGATAAGAAACTAAGAGTAATGCTACTCAACTCCAGAAGTCTAAACCTCAAGATGCATGCACTCGAAACTCTCCTTAGCATGGAGAACATTGATATCTGTGCAGTAACAGAAACCTGGTTCAGGGCTCCCGAGAGCACCCCAGCACTACCAGGTTATACCTCATACCATGCTTTTCGGCCCCAAAACTTGGACCGAACCACAAAAGGAGGGGGAGTATCGATATTCATCAAAGATACCCACACCTCCAGGTTGGTGGCAAACCATGTGCAACTAACAGTGGGTAAAACTGCCTTCCAGTTTATAGCCTGCAAGAGACCACCCTCCCAAACCCAGGAACCCCACTCGGCCTTCCTGAGAACACTGGAAAATATGAAGGTCTCTCCAAACACCATTATATTGGGCGACTTCAACTACCCAAACATAGACTGGGAGCATTACTCTAGCTCCAACACCCTAGCCCAAAGGTTCCTGGAATTTATAAACTCAAATGCTATGGAACAACTTGTTACCACTCCCACAAGAGGGGAAAACATACTGGACCTGATCATCACCAACATGGGGACTCTATGCTCCAGACCAGAAATGTATCCCTCACTGGTAAGATCAGACCATAAACAAATCTCACTGGATATTCACATCCCGACCCCACCCACTGCCCAGAAAATCACAGTGAAAAACTTCTCTAAAGCAAATTTCACACTCCTCAAAACCGAGGTGGAATCCTTCAAAGCCCCCGGGCCTATGGAAAATACGGCCCAGACCACAGAATCCTTTATAAACGCATTCTATGAACACCTTCAGGAATGCATGGATCATGCGATCCCAAATAAAACCAAGACCCAGTCCTCCAAAGGCAGACGTCCTGTCTGGTGGACCCCAGCCATAAACAAACTATACAATAGAAGGAGGAAGCTACTAAATGATAGAGCAAAATCCCAAAAAGGGAAGGCATCACTGATCAGTATTAGCAAAAAAGTACGGGCACTCATAAAATTGTCTAAGGCCAGCTTCGAGAGAGAACTTGCACAGGACACTAAGGATAATCACAAGGCTTTCTTTAGTTATGTTAGGAACCTGGGTGGTAATTCCCAGATATGCTCAGAATTAGTCCAAAATGACAAAAAATACACTGAACTCACAGACATTGCCAACATCCTAGCTGACAGGTTCAGCGCAAACTCCCCCCCCCCCCACCAAAAGGGCAAATATCTATCACAGCAGAGTGCTGCCCCCCTGACATCTCAGATGCTCAGGTAAGAGCCGCCCTCTCCAAAGCAAAAAACACAACATCAATGGGACCAGACGGTGTCCCGGGCTGCGTCCTACATGAACTCCAAGAAGAGCTAAACCCAAACATAAAACTACTGTTCAATCTCAGCCTTACTACAGGATATGTGCCCAAAGAGTGGCGTACAGCAACAGTGGTCCCTCTCCATAAAGGTGGTGCCTCAATGGATCCTGGAATCTATCGCCCCATAAGCCTGACTAGCTTGGTCTGCAAAACTATGGAAAGGATCATCATGGACCTCATAAATAAAGATATTGGGGACCTACAGACACTGGATCCTACCCAGTTCGGCTTTGTTAAGGGCAGATCCTGCCTCTTAAACCTGGTTGATTTCTTTGAAACAGTCACCAAGGCCATTGACGAGGGGAAGGTGGTCCACACAGCCTACCTGGACCTCGCAAATCCTTCGATACAATACCCCACTCGGGCATTATAGATAAGCTCACCAGCTTAAATATAAACCCCTATGTCACTAGATGGATTGCAACCTGGCTCAAGGACAGAACCCACATGGTTAGAATTGCTGGAGCCATGTCAGACTCCAAACCAGTTACAAGTGGTGTCCCACAAGGCTCAGTCCTGGGACCTCTCTTGTTCGGTATATATTTCTCGGAGGTACAGGCCAACACGGAAGGACTGTGGCTGACCAAGTTCGCAGATGACTGCAAACTGGGCACCATAATCGACTCTCCAGCCGACACAAGCATCCTCCAAAAGGGCCTCATAGAAACAGACAACTGGTGCCAGAGCCATGGCCTCAAGCTAAATGCCAAAAGTGTATAGTCAGCCCCTTTGGCAAAAACAAAGTGCCCACAAATTACCACATAGGTGGTAATCCATTAAGTACAGAAGAAGTAATTAGGGACCTGGGGACCCAAGTTGATAGCAATCTCTCATTTGACAACCACGTGGCCAAAGTGGTTAGAAAAACATTTTATATAGCCCACCTAATCATGAAGGGATTCAGATCTAGATCAGGGAGGTCATCGTGCCTCTTTACTCATCCCTCATCAGGCCCATAATTGAGTACAATGCCCCTTTTGGGATGTACCTTACCAGACACCTGCAGCAACTGGAAAGACCCCAAAAGTACCTCACCAAGAGGATCAAAGGGCTCAAACAGATGCCGTATGCTGCCGGTTAAAGAAACTCCAGCTCTACTCAGTGGCATACCGCCTGTTCAGAGGCGATCTGTGCCTGACGTATAAAGCCATGTCCAACCCGGAATTAATGGACATGCTGCACCTCAGAAAATCCAAATCCCATCGATCTACGCTCGAGAGACTTGAACCTCAGCACTGAAATAAATAGGACATGCTGGAGGGACAGATTCATAACCCAGAGGCTCCCTTCACTCTGGAATAAAATCCCAGTCCAGGTTAGGCAGAGTCCCTCATTGACTCTCTTCAAGAGCAATCTTGATGAGTGGATGGGAGATCGTAGGTTTACCCCGGGTATCACTTCTGTGTCACTGTTAGACAGAGGCACAGTATATTAACCTCGAAAAAGGGCATAGCAAAATAAATTTAAAATGGGTGGCGAAAGCCAAACACATTCTGGCTAGGCTTATAAATGCTCTAGGGCAGATAGCCTAGTATGAACCTATGAGATGCACATAGCTTACCTTGACCTTGCTAAAGAATTTGACACCATTCCCCATTCAGGTATTATTGACAAGCTCACCAGCCTGGGCATGAACCCTTACGTCACAAGATGGATCGCAAACTGGCTCTCAGACAGATCCCATAAAGTAAGAGTAGCAGGATCTATGTTTGAATCTAGACCAGTAACGAGTGGTGTGGCTCAGAGCTCTGTCCTGGGGCCCCTCCAGTTTGGCATATACTTCTCAGAAGTACAGGCATGCACAGTAGGGCTGTAACTGACTAAGTTTGCGGACAACTGCAAACAGGGTGCTATAATAGAGTCTCCGGCCGACATGGAGATCCTCCAGAAGGGCCTAAATGAGACTGATGCATGGTGTCAAAGCCATGGTCTCAAGCTAAATGCAAAAAAATGCGTAGTAATCCCCTTTGGAAAAAACAGAATACCCGCAAACTACAACATAGGAGGTAATCCCCTGAAATCTGAAGAAGAAATAAGGGATCTAGGGACCCAAGTAGATAGTCAGCTTTCCTTTGATAACCATGTTGCCAAAGTGGTTAGAAAATCCTTCTATGTGACCCATCTGATCACGAAAGGGTTCGCATCAAGATCTAAGATGTAATGGTGCCCCTCTACTCTTCCCTCATCAGACCCATTATTGAGTACAATGCACCAATTGGAATGTACCTGGCTAGACATCTCCAGCATCTGGAGAGACCACAGAGGTACCTAACCAAGAGGATTACTGGCCTCAAACAGTTGCCCTATGCAGCACGATTGAAAAAGCTAAGTCTGTTCTCCGTTGCATACCGCTTTCACATACAGAGCCATGTCCAACCCAGAATTGTTGAACATGCTCCATCTTAGCAAAACCAAATCTACTCGAGCTATGCACTCTAGGGATATAAACCTCAACACATCAATGAATAGAACATGCTGGAGGGATAGATTCCCTTCGCAGAGACTTCCCTTACTATGGAACCGGGTCCCGATCTACATAAGACAGAGCCCCTCACTATCACTCTTCAAGAGGAACCATGATGAGTGGATGGGTAACAGAAAGTTCACACCGAGGATTACACCAACAGCACTACTAGATAGGGGCCAAGGGTACTAGCTGCTAGTACAAGGGTCTAGGGAACTACTAAAGGGGCGGTGAATACTGCACAACGTGGCTGGGCTAATATATGCCTTCGGGCAGATAGCCCAGTACCAACCTATGAACCTATATGTGACAGCAGAGACTTTTTTGACTTGTGTGAGTCCGTTATTAATTAGTAGGCCTTAGGCTTCAAAGATTCACACAGTCATGCCCCTCAAAAGTAGTGATAGTCACTGCATGCACTTGCTCAATTTAGCACCATATGTTTGTACTGGAAAATCATTAGAGAGAAGTTAGAAAGTAATGCTAGACACTGCAGTTTCAGATCTCACAACCCTCACAAGATCATTCACAATAAAGTTGGGAAATTTTGAAGCTTCCATTTGACTAACTTTATAACTAATATAAGTCAAAGGTACAATTATCAGCTCAACATCACAAATGCAGATTTACTAAGCATTACGTCAACTAGGCACCCTGAGCATTAGACACAAAGTTTATGTATCCCTGAATTCAAAAGATAAAAAACGAGGATTTGGTACAGTTATCACTTGTAGAGGATGTTGCGTGGGGGGCAGAAAGCCTAGGCTAATACAAAATGTCGGTGACTGTGTGTGAGTAAGAAAGAGAAGCAGGCAGACATTCGGATAAAACAACAAATGCCCAGTGAAATTAAATGAGTTTTAAACTATACGGCTGAACCATGTAATTGTTTTGTGTGCTCGTACGTGCACGCATGTGTGTGTGTTTCTTTCTGTCTGTAGGGGTCCTCCAGGTGAAATTGGTGTGTGAATGTCTGTATGTGCACAGCCAAGCTCTGTTCTAGTTCTACATCTTGGTATGTCAGACAGGTGTGAGCCATGCATGGTAGAGGTGGCAGTTCATTGTTGTTGTTCCTGACCACAAGTACTGGCTCTGCCAGGAGTTGCACTGGCTTATCCATATCCATGGTCAGATACACTGCTGCTACCTGAATGTGACTGATGTCTGCTCTAACTCCCTTCATAAGGATGCCCAGGACCATGACTCCATGGCCTGCCACGTCTGATGGAGCAGTGGAAATACTGCCTCTATGGTATGGCCACTTTGGCAAACAGCAGATGATGTGGCTGACCTACGCCCAAGAAAATGCTATTCCCCTCCCAGCAGACGTTTTATCACAAACACCACTTGTTCCATTACAGAAGCCCGTAGTTCCAATGTGTCATTCATTTGATCCATTGAATCAGCAACAGGGTGAAGGCAGTCATGTATGCCAGCCTGTGCTACATTTACAACCCAAAGCATTTCTCTGGAGCACATATGGGAACATGCCTGTGCCTCCATGACAGCCTTTAACATATGTTGAGTGGCAAGGGAAGTGACACCTGGATCAGGTGGAGGATAGATAGCAGTTTACCTCCAAGCACCCCTAACAATCCTCCTGCATGGCACCTCGCCCACACTTTGGATATGGTCAGAGTCAACAGTTACTGAAGCTGCAGTAACCACACTTACCTGATCAGCTGCCTTTCCTTTCACTTGTCTAATGTCTAAGGCCTCACTGGAATGTGTAGGCATAAGCCTACTGGCTATATCTGATGGAATTGCAGGGGATGGCTGTACGTCAACCTCATTGTCATGTTCAGCCTTTGCACCCTTTGACTGTGCCTCTGTTTGACCACCAACATCATCAGAGTTTGCTGATAAACTGACATCAGGTGATAGAAGTCCCACACTTCCACTGTCAGGATCACCAGTGATAATAAGCACTGAACACAGGAACTATTAATACCTAAACTGCTATACTCCAGTATATGCTAACAAAATAGCAGGGCTGCCACTATTAGACAATACAGCAATGCACACAACTATCCTGACATCAACATATCACACAGTAAAATATGTCTTTGAATTAGTTATCAGTACTGACATAAAACTGTTTAGTTTACCATCTGCAGCCGAGGGTATCCTTTGCAAGCCAGATGGTCCTGGAAGAAGTTAAGCAAAAGGTAAGGACAACATCATCACAATTAACAGTAATGCAAGGGTAATACTTTTACCCCTTTATATGTCCATTAACTAGACTTTCAACAAGAACTTGGATGACTACTCCAACCTAAGATAATCCATCAGAATGTGTTAACTGTAGCAATCTTCAACCCCCCCCCAAAAAAAATTAAATAATTGTGAAACAGAAGTAACATATTGATTTAAATTGTTTTACTATACAATAGTATTCATCAGTTGAGATACAAAAGCCTACCTGGAAGCTGTTCCTGGAACATGCTTGCTGTCCCTCAACCAGTCACACCAATGTCAAAGACATGCTGTTCTGCACTTTCCTGGGAGCTGTCTGAATCCATGACAATGGACAGGGACTTTTCATTTGGTGTTGGTGGTGGCTCTGTAGCAACCCCCTGGTAACCCATCTGATTGTGGCTCACTGCAGCTGCTCTCCTCTGTGCAAATGTGATCATGTCAGTGGCCCTATAGTGCACTTGCTCATATGTCTTGCCGTGGACAATTTGTTGCCAGATCTGCATTTTGCTTGACATATCTCCCCATCCCCTTTCAAGCAGGAAGGCACCATGTTGCCCAAAAGTGTTGATGATAACCTGGTTTTCAGCATCATTGAAGGTTGGTCTTCAAGGATTGAGACACCTTTGTAGCATAGTCCTAGGTGTCCTAAAAGACAACATAATGATAATACACATACTTATCCCATAAGTACAACATAACTGTTTCCAGATAAACAGAAAAGGTAGCATCCTAGTATTACTCACTGGCGAAACATAAAACAGACCATTTTCGAAAAAAGGAGAGTAAAAATAGCAACAATTCCTTATTTGTGTCATAACAGAAATGAAGCTTTGCTTCCCCCCAAAGAACAGGCAAATGACACATTTTGCTAGCAAACCATCTTTGTAATGCTAAAAGTGCTATCAAATGAACCGTGTCTGAAACATTTTTACAGATTTATCACAAAACATTCCATTTTGTGGTATTGCTATGTGTGTGTGTGAAATACCTTGACAAACATGCCCATGACATCAGTACACTTCTAACTAATGCATACAGATAAAAGTGCAAAAGCTTGTGATTTAGATTTCTCTTAATTATATTCTAGCATATGCAGTATGTAGCTGACAAAATTAAAGCATACCTCAGGTTCGGTAATCCTCAGTGCAGATGTATCCCAAAGTAATAGCCTCTGTTCTTTGTTCTCCACTTAAACAGGTCTCCTTACCTTATGTTTTCCTAGCTACATTGTTGCTTTTTTATATGCTGTAGATTCAGGGCTGTTAGCATGGTGAAGATGTAAGTTAGGTGCAAACTGGTTAGAATTGCTGAATCCTAAATACTTGGTTCCATGTAGCCGATGTAAACATAGTGCAGGCATTCCCTCATTGTTTGTTTTCAATGGATTGCAACTATGAATGATTACTGGTTGGGAAAAGGAAAACACAACAGCACTGCAGGCATTTCTACATCCAGTGGGTGTGTCACGTTAGACTTGCAAAGTGTTAGATGTAAGGTTGGACATGTAAGTAGGCAGCACACAATTCACATATTATTTTCATTAATATCCAACCTCCTCTTCATTTGTTGGCAGCTGCATCTGATATTTCCATTTAATATCCTCACACATTTTAAGTCCAATGATATAGAATGGCTTACTGAGTGCATGTCTCATTACTGGTCAGGTTCATAGGTAGGTACTAGGCTATCAGTCCTGGGACCTATACAAGCCCAGCCAAAAAGGTACCCTGACTTTTGCCACCCAAGAAAATTATTTTCCTGTGCCACTGTCGAGCAGAGCCACAGAGGTGATCCCCGGGGTGAATTTCCTATTTCCCATCCAGTCATCAAGATTTTTCTTCAAGAGTGCTAATGAGGAGCTTTGTTTGATATAGATAGGTAGTTTATTCCAGAGTATGGGAAGTCTCTGAGAATGGAATCTACCCTCCGGCATGTTCTGTTTATTGTGGTGACAAGGTTTAGGTTCCTAGAGCGTGTAGCTTGGCGTGATTGGGATTCTTTAAGTGGAGCATGTCCAACAGCTCTGGGTTTGACATAGCTTTGTATGTTAGGCAGAGATCACCTCTGAGTAGGTGATATGCGATGGAGTAAAGCTGGAGTTTTTTGAGACGGTCTGCATAGGGCATCTGTTTGAGGCCAGTATTCCTCTTTGTCAGGTATTTCTGTGTCCTTTTCCAGTTGTTGATGATGTCTTGTGAGGTACATAGCAAAAGTGGTGTTGTACTCTATAATGAGTCTAATGAGTGATGAGTAGAGAGGAACAATGACCTCTTTTTTTTCTGGATGAGAAACCTTTTGTGATGAGGTGTGCCACATAGAAGGATTTCCTGACTACTGTGGCAATGTGATTATCAAAGGAGAAACTACTGACCACCTGTGTCCCAGGGTCTCTTATCATACTTTCGGTGTTAAGTATACTACCGCCTGTGTTGTAGTTCATGGGTACAGAGTTTTTACCAAAGGGGATGACCGTGCACTTTTTGGCATTTAGCTTGAGGCCATTGCTTTGACACCAGGCATCTGTCTCAGTGAGGCCCTTTTGTATGATTTCCACAATGTTAGGAGTTTCAATTATGGTTCCTAGTTTGCAGTCATCTGCGAACTTCATTAGCCAAAGACCTTCTGTGTTAGTCTGTACTTCAGAGAAGTAGATACCAAACAGGAGAGGACCCAGGACTGAACCCTGTGGTACTCCACTTGTCACTGGTCTGAAGTCGGATTTGGAGTCTGCTACTTACACAGTGTGGGTTCTGTCAGTGAGCCAGTTGGCAACCCATCTTGTGACATACCTAGTTTAGTGAGTTTATCTATAATTCCAGAGTGGGGGATGGTGTCAAAAGCCTTGGCAAGATCTAGTTAGGCTGTGCGAACCACCTTACCCTTGTCTACGACTTTGGTGCTGCTTCAAAGAAGTCTATCAGGTTTAGGAGACATGATCTGCCTTTTCCAAACCCGAACTGGGTGGGGTCCAGAGTTTGGAGATTACCAATGTCTTTGTTTATAAGTTCCGTGATGATACGTTCCATGGCCTTGCAGACCAGGCTCGTCGGGCTAATGGGGCAGTAGTTCCCGGGGTCCATGGTGGATAACCCCTTGTGGAGTGGGATAACCGTCGCTGTGCGCCATTCAGCAGGCACAAAGCCTGAGGTGAGGCTATGATTGAACATGGTACTTAGGTGGGGTGCCAGTTCATTCTGTAGTTCGTGTAGTTCATGTAGAACGCAGCCTGGGATGTTGTTTGGTCCCATGGATGCTGTGTTCTTGGCTTTGGAGAGTGTGGTTTTTACCTGTGCAGCCATGATTACAGGAACTTTGCATTCTTCCTTTATAGAGATGGGCTCTTTAGAGGGTGAGAGGGGGGTAAAGTTAGCACTGTACCTATCTGCCAGGATGTTGGCAATATCAGTTGGGTCTGTATATTTAGTGCCATTGTGCTGTAACTCAGAGCAGATCTGAGTGTTGCCATTGAGATTCATGACATAGCTATGGAATGCTTTGTGGTTGTCTTTAGAATCCGTGGCGATTTTGTTTTCATAACTAGCTTTGGAGGGTTTTATCAGGGATCGCAGCTTCTTACTGAGGCTGACCAGGGAGCTCCTCCACTCGTGGGATTTTACTCTCTTTTGCAACAGTTTCTTCCTTCTGTTGTACAGTTTGTTTATGGCAGGGGACCACCATATTGGCTTCCTTTTTTTTGGAGGATAGCGTCTTGGTTCTGTTTGGGATAGCACGATCCATGCACTCATGTAAGTGCTTATAAAGTGCAATTGTGTAGGATTCAGTAGTTGTAACTGTATTGTCCATCTGCATGGGTGTCATGAAGTTCACCACTTCTGTCTTAAGAAGTATGAAGTTGGCTTTGGAGAATTTTTTCACCATGGTTTCCTTAATGGGGATTGGGGGCAGGATGTGGATATCTAGGGTAATTAGCTTACGGTCAGATCGGACTAATGAGGCATTGACTTCAGGTGGGGAGTACCGGTCACTCATGTTGGTAATGACTAGTGGGGGTGTGGATAAGTTGATCCAGGGCATTGGAGTTTATGAATTCCAGAAAGCGTTGAGTGAAGGAATAGGTACATGAGTAGTTTTCCCAGTTAATGGTGGGGTAATTGAAATTGCCCATTATTAGGGTGTTTGGTTGAACCCTAATATTTTCCAGTTCATCAAGAAAAGAGGAGTGGGAATCCTGGGGCATGGTGGGTGATCTGTAGCAAGCCACAATTTGGATTGCAGTTTTGCCCAGAGTTAGTTGCACTTGGATAACCTTGGCTGCATTATGCTGAGCAACTAGCCTGGAGGTCTGGATATCCTTATTGAATATGGACACACCTCCACCTTTGGTGTTCCGGTCCAGGTTACATGGCCAAAAAGTGTGGTATGAGTTATAGCCTGGGAGTGCAGCAGTGCTGTCTGGGGCCTTGAACCAGGTCTCGGTCACTGCACAGATATTGATGTTCTCCATTTTAAGGAGTGCCTCGAGTGAGTACATTTTGAGATTTAGACTTGTAGCATCACCCTCAGTTTTTGCTTGCCTGTTCCTGTTATGGTGGTGAATTTGTCATTTGAACCTTGCCTAAAAAAGACACTATAGGAGCGGCAAGCACCTTAACCAGTATCCAGAATCCCAGGCCATCTCTGGCAAAGCATCATGGTCTGTTGACCATGTCATCCCAGGCAGACAGATACTGGATCCCTTTAGAATGGCACCAGAAGCTTAGCCAATTGTTGAAGTCAATCATTTTGTCCTTGTACTGCGGCATCATTCTGGGTGATGGCTGGATGCTACTCAGGGCTAGGGTCATACCTGCCTGGGCTACAAGATTGGAGAGCTCTTCCATGTCTCTCTTCATGTAGTCCAGGGAGGTACGTCTCGGGTCATTCACACCAACATGGACAATGACAGAGTCATATTTGTACTTGTGGAGTGACCTGAGTGTGTGGGTTATGTGGCAGACCCTGGCACCCGACAGGCAGCTCACAGTAACCTTCTCCTTGTTTAGTCTGGTGAGTGGAACATCAGTGTGCCTGACTATAGAGACACCTATGACTAGTGTGTTGGGTACGTTGTTTTGCCTTATTGGCTGTAGTTGAGTGGCACACTGAGTCTGCAGGCAATGTGTCATTTGGGTTGGGTTGTGTTGGGAGGTGGAGGTTGCTTGCATTTCTGCTTTGGAGGTCTCTGTTGCTTAAGCAGATTATTATTGAGAGCCTCTGTGAATGTTTTTGTGTTTCTATGTGTGGATTTTGGTGGTGTAGATTTAGTGAGACTGTGATAAATGTGGTGTGGTGCAAGTGTTTACCTTCTCTTCTTAACTGTCAAGTTCAGTCTTGATTGGAGAGAGCTTTACCTCCAGTTTGGCTAGATAAGTGCATCTTTCACAGGTTGTAGTGTTTGGTGGTAGGAGGAGAGGGTTGTCTGTATACATGAGGCAATTTCTACATTGCCCCAAGATGCCCAGATTCATCAGATAGACAGGAGAGAACACTGGGAGCTGACCCTTGGACATGCCTGAATAAAAAAAAATATTTTCCCTCTAGATAAGCGAAGAAAGTGAGTACAAGAGCTGTTTTTCTCTAAGCAAGTGAGTAAAGTAAGTACTAAAACTGTTTTCCTCTAGGTAATGAGGAAGGTTGAGTGCTGTAGTAATTAGTAGGTTATTTAGTGCTTACAAGTTCTGAACAAGTGCTGATCACGAATAAGCAAATTCAAGTGCTAAAACTAAGAATCTGTATCTAGACTAAACTAGTTACATGAAAGGGGAGAAACAAGTGCAAATGTGGGCTTTTAAATCAGAAAGTTGAGAGAGATGGAAAAACTGCCCAAACGGCCAATAACTACAATTTCTCGGCCAGAACCACTCCTTATGTGGTAGATAGGTTAACTAGTGCTTACCACTCCCACTGATAAGCTACAAGGCTTCCCTCCAACACAGAAAGCTTGGGGGGTGGGGGCTCAGAAGCTTACATACAGTCCTGGATACAGCAAATCTAAATCTTGACTACACTAGTTACAGGAAGGGTATTTTTTTAATATATATATATATATATATATATATATATATATATATATATATATATATATATATATACACAGAAAAGTAGCTAAAACAGCAGTAAAAACAATTCAAATGCAGTGCAAGCTAGCACACATGAGTATGTAGCAAGGTTAGACCAAGCAGTTTAAAAAATGCAATTAAATTAAAAATGACTAAAAACAAGTGCAGAAGGAGTCTATTAGGTAGAATGAGGTAAAGAGATGGGACTGGGGGGAGTGTCCCAGATCAAATCTACAGTGGGGGCGGGCAACTGCAAAAGCTTGCAAATTTAAACAAGACAGGAATAGGGAAGGGTGGGTATGGGAAAACCCAACACCTTCAGCAGAGATCTGAAAAACTATACAGTGAAGCAAAAATAACAGTGCACAGCTCTGAAGTCAACCAGCAATGATATAAAATTAGTCAAACAACAATTACCAGTACACAACTCTGAAGTGCCAGAAAAATATATTCAGCTCTGTATATCTCCAGATAGTTTGAAGAGCACTCTGTCAGGACACAGGAAGGCTCCAGCAATGATATGCAGGCTGTTACTAGGAGGGTCTAATTTTATGCAAGTAATCCTTGAGATAGTCAGATAACACACAGGATGTAAAACAAGTTATACCAAATTAAGAGACCGAGAAATAGGGGGAAGGGGGAAAAACATCTTCAGCAGAGATCTGAAAAACTATACAGTGAAGCAAAAATAACAGTGCACAACTCTGAAGTCAGCCAACAATGATATAAAATTAGTCAAACAACAATTACCAGTACACAACTCTGAAGTGCCAGAAAAATATACTCAACTCTGTACATCTCCAGATAGCTTGAAGACCACTCTGTCAGGACACAAGAAGGCTCCAGCAATGACATGCTGGTAAGAGAAGAATGACCAATAAACACAGAGGGACAAAACACAGTTGTATATTTGCAAGCAGTCATAACTGGTTGTGTGATCATTTAGTGCACACATCCAAAAATAACAAATATACAAGCAACAGTTGTATGGTTTCATATAACTGCAGATGTTGCAGATCGTTGTATACAGAATGATTTCAGTTCCTTGCTGCAAAGCTGTTTGTGTGGCAGAGAGGGATAAGGCCCACCCTTCCTGTGTTCTGAAGGTTTGTTGGAGTGAGAGTTGAAATCCAGATCTATGTACAAATATCTCATGTGAACCAACATTTTCTAGTGTGTACGTCAGAGATTGCTTTTCCTCATTTCAACTACTTGTCCTTTTTTGGGGGTGGGGCAGTGTGTGCTCGATGCACAACTTAGTGCAATTATGGGAAATGGAGCAAAATGAATGTCAGATTTGGCTGTGCTTCACTCGTTTGAGTGAAGCATGGCAGTGCACAAACAGGGCAACTGGACTATCAAGGAAGCAGACAGAACACCTGTAGACAGCCAATAATAGAAGCCGGATACATTAAATTAATTCTGTTGGGCACTGCGCAAGCCCACTAAGTGGAGTTGCATGGTGATTAACACAGAGACTTTAAGAGTTATTAGTAACTTAGGTAATGTCTTGTAACTAGTCCTCTGGCAGCAGGTATAAGTGTAGGGCTGGAGTACAGGTCGTCCTGGGTTCTAGTACAGGGTGCGCAACCTTTTTTGTTACTGTTGTGACAGTGCAGTTTATAGCAATAATCTGAAAAATAGACGAGTGTTATTTCAACATTCTTGTGACAACAGGTATAAGTGTAGGACTGCCATATACATGGTCATGGATTCTAATACAGGATATTCCATACACTTTTATTGTTGTTCCACTTCCCATTATATTCACAATCATGTATAACACTGTAGATAGAGAGTTGATATAAATTATGTGTGTGAGAGATGAGACATCATTATTGTGTTTTCAGATTCATGACTAAAGATATACTACGTACTATAGTTCTTTAAGTATAATTCTACTTTCTGGACTTGCATGACCTTCACAATTACCTAAGACAAATATGCAGCTGAATCTATATCCAATAACCTTGTCAGATCGCAGACATACACGTGTAACAGCTCATACGGTCACCTGTATTTATATACTATTCCCAAGTATGTCTGAGCAACACCTCTGTGGCAAAGATGGAAAATCAATGCTATAGAAGAAAATGTTTTGTCCCTTATGCCTAGGTCTGAATCCCACAGTGTAAAAATCAATTTTCTCAATGTATAAAGGTAAAAATAAATGTCAGGTCATTACATTTATGCTCCCAGTGCATCTCTGCAAACCTAACTCATCAAACAGTAACCTTCCAATTTCCAATATATATTTCCAGGCTACATCAGTACAAACCCCTCAAACTAAGGCCAAGTGTCACACTAACCTTTCAATTTCAATTATTTAATTCCACCCTGATTGGCACTGCTGTTCTCTGCTTAACATCATGCGAATGCATTGCTCAGGTTTTCACACTACCAGTAAATTCAGTAACTGGAATTGGCAGGAAAGTATCCATCTCAATTGCTCTAGTTTGGCTGATAGACATGGCTGGCAATAGAGAGAAGGTGCCTGGTTTAGGGCACAGAGTTGGGGTGTCCAGGAGTCCAGGATATTTATTGGACTCCTGGTAAAGCACCACAGCCAAAGCCTTATTCAGGGAGACTATTCTGGTTCCCAGTACAAGTCTGAGGCATGGAATAGTTTGGCCCAGACTCTATCTAATGTCACTGGTATCCCATGCACTGGAGAGCCATGTAGAATCATTTTAATGACCTACACAGGAGATAAAGGGATACTGTCAAGCGTTGGTTGGAGGAATTTGAGACTGCAGACATTCCACAGCTGTGTTAGTAGGAAATTAAGAGAGTACTTGTAAGACATAGAAAACTTAATATAGTCCAGGCTGGTATGCATACTGGTTTTCTGTTCTTTCCCCAGCTGCCAGAGAGTGAGTTCAATGTGGAGGCTCATGTTGCTTGATTGGAGAAGCTGAGGGAAGGAAGTGGTATGTATGCAGCAGAAGATAATGGTTATTGTAGCATTAAAAGTTAAAGATAGCTTTTTTGGCATTTTATAGATTAAATAGCCACTCAGAGCAGATAGGATGAATGGTTCACCCCAAAAGACAATACAACAAAATCCAAAAAACAAGAATGTTGCGAACCAAACCAGGACAAAGGGCGGCAACATAAAAGTCTTTATTGTGAGCGCTTTTGCAGCTATGAAGACTGCTTCATCAGACATAATCACATCCCATTCTCTCCATAGTTAAAAGAATAATCGACCAATTCTCATTGGTTGATTATTCTTTTAAGTATGGAGAGAATGGCAGATGATTATGTCTGATGAAGCAGTCTTTGTAGTTGTGAAAGCACTCACAATAAAGAAAGAATTTTAGTTGCCACCCTTTGTTCTGGCTTGGTTCACTACAGTCTTGTTTTTGGATTTGGTATTTTAAAGAGTTGTATCAAATTGAGCATGTATATCTCAACTGTAAAAGCAAGTATGCATGCATTAGACTATAGCACAAACCGATTGTGTGAGTCCAATATTAGACTGTAGTCATAGGTTGTGGGGTCAAATACCATAATTCAAAATTATACAATACTGTTATTTCTTTAATAATATTTACATTAAATTAAAAACTCCATACCAGTGGTACAAATTCCCCTTTGTAAACTATAATCCATATAATTGGAACGCGCATATGTGCAATATGTGAGCATTTCAAGGATTACTTTCAGCAATCTCTAGTATAGCGTGTATCTGTTAGGACATATACTTGAATGTAATAGTTCAGATAAAATAGTTGTATAAATGTATCAATGCATTGTATAGTCACTTACGATGGTACTAATTTTATCTTTTTGTTTTCCCCAACCCTTATCTCTCTTTTTGTATTTTCTATTATTTGTTTTTCTTTTGGCTTTTTCCGGTTAGGGGTCGCCACAGTGGAACTCCAGTCCGCTAATGATTGGCAGTAGACTTTTTACGGGTTTACAGGTGCCGAGGTGCCAGCTCGATGCCCAACCTTCAAAAAAGGCATACCTATTCTACACATGTCTTTTGAACGCCACTCGACCAAGGAGAGGACATGCAGACTCCACACAGAAGGTGCTCCCACCGAGAATTGAATGGGAGAACCTCTTGCTGTGAGGCAACAATGCTACCGCTGCACCACGGCGGCTTATGTGTCATCAAAATGTCCCATGTCCTCCATGTACGCCACATAACTAAATGTACACAGCACAGTGAGGTAGAACAGCCCCAGTGGATCAGCCTGCTCCCTCATTCCACCAGCTCCGGCACTGATGCCTACACATCTGGGAGCCAACCTGGCTGCACTGCCTCTGCTGCTCCCTGCACTACCTGGGCCCTCAGGTAGACTTGCCCCAGAAGCTGGTGAAGTAGCAGAGGTGGTGATTTTATCACCTGCAGTGACTTGCCAGGGATGGTACATAGGCTTATGTGCCACACCATCGATGGAAAGGCTGCTCTCCCTCATGGTCCGTAAGAGGAGTAGCAGATGTCAAGCACTCCAGCCACAAGTGGAATAAGGTGACAGTGATGATAGTTTAGTGGGTGAGTACACAATTCTCTGTGTCCACGTTTGATGGGCATGAGCCTGTTTTGTCCCCCAACCTTTTGTGTCCACCACCATCCTTGTCCATAGCTTTCAACTGTCCAGATTTTCACAGAACATCCAGATTTTTGGATCATGCGTTAGGCCCATTCCTCATAAAATTTGTGATTTTCTGGCAAATCGTTGAGGATTGAAAGATAGCTTTTTTGTCAGTAAATAATGACAGACATTTAATATTCAGCATTCATATCTTTCAGAAAATGCAAAACCTATTACTCTAACAACTTTCTAAGTTTATAAGAGCAATATTTAAAATCTGTCCCTATTTTTCGGCCTTTGATCCTCCATAATTTATGGCTCTGGCCAGATTTCTGGCTCTATGAAATTGAGAGGTATGGACCCTGTCTCTTGTCTTGTATGTTTGCAATTGCTTCCTCACCTACTCAGCTAATCTGACCAGGACGTACCTATGTCTCTTCCTCAACATTCCTCTTTTACTGAGATAAGTAAAAAAAAATTGGCACCTGTCCCGCAAAAAAAAAAAAAAAAAAATGTCCCATACATTGCTCTCCATTTTGCACATTTTCCATTTAGTTCAGTTAATATTTTGCACATATTTTCAGTTTACACTGTTAAAGAAATGAATAGCTAGGGTGCTTTCCTACCTCTCTTCTACACATTCCACACTGCTTTCCTTTTGTCCTTTCTCTTGCTTGCTACCCATTTCGCCACTTTCCTAACTACCCCATTTTAGCACCTTTAATCTGTTTGAAAAAATAGAATCATACATGACACACACAAGTAGCAGAAAAAGCAATGGATCCCTTCACTGTTTGACCTGTATGTTTGCTCTGAGGTGCACATCGCACACAAATGCACAGCGATGATGGGTGGCAGAAAAATGCTGTTGTTACCTCCGTGCAATGCCACTTAACCCCGCTGTGCTATGTCAACACACAGCAACAAATGTACTATGAAGAATTCATGTCATTGCTTTATTACTGTTTATTTAAATCTATTTAAAATATTGTGTACACCCGGATTTGAACCCAGTATCATCTGGCCTCAAAAGGAAATGCATCAATGCATTTATACCTGTTGCCACAATGTCACTTAAGCAGCAGGTGGTTTTCATAGACTCAGTACTAACTCCAAGACTGCTTAACTATGCACAAACATTGAAAGTATTGAAAATGTTTCTCGCCTGCATGAACACTTTAACTGTCGATCAAACCTACTGCTCAGTACGCTACGGAAGAGTAAATATTATTATGTATTACTGCTGTTTACTGTCCATTTCCTGTCTATGATATGCAATTACATGAGGAAACATAACAAAATGAAGGCTGTATCTAACAATATGTCACATATTTACAATATAGCCATTTGTTGCTTACCCCCAAGCACTGCATCCCTGGTGTCTCAGTGCTTTTTCCACTCAGATATCATCTACACTACAGAAATTAATATCAAATGGTGTAAGATAGGCAATGTGAATCAGTCTTGTAACATGCAGAACTAGAACTATTGATCCATAAGCCTAAAAAGCCTTATCTGCAAGTCTAGTAAGGAATCGGCATGTGCATTATCCACAGGGACATAGGTGATCTTCAACACACTTGACCTAACCTTATTTTGGTTTGTCAAGGGTAGATCTTGCTTATTATACTGAGTGGACTTTGATACTGACCTGGATGAGGGATAACAGGACGTACCATCTATGATGACTTATCAAAGGCCTTTGACACTATCCCCATTCAGGTATCATAGAGAGTATCTCCCATCCGGGAATTAGCCCATACTTTACTAGATGGATAAACAACTGGCTCATCAACAGAACAGATGCTGCCAAAATTAGGGACTGCACCTCCACCACTAGACCACTTACCAGTGGAATGCCACAAGGATCTGTGCTGTGCCCTCAACTGTTGAAACTCTCTCTATGAAACCCAGACAAAATAGATGGCCTGTGGTTTACTAAGTTTGCAGATTACTGTCAATTGGATGCAGTGATGTAGAGTCCCCCCAATGATGTTAACATATTAGAGAAGGGGCTTACACAGACATGATTGGTGCCAAACTCACTGACTGAACCATAAAGCAAACAGTGTCTCATTATCCCCTTTGGCAGCAAAGTACCCCTGCTAATTATGCTATATATAGCACCACTCTAAGCTCAAACACAGTGTTGCAAGACTTGGGATGACGTGTTGTTAGCAATCTACACTTTAATCATTATGCATCCATAGTGGTAAGACACACATTCTACATTGTGCACTTCACAAATAAGGCCATCACATCCAAGACAAGGAAGGTCATAGCTCTGCTGTACTCTACCCTTATCAGACCACTAATTGAGTACAATGCTCCCTTCTATCTGTACCTCACCAGACACCTGCAACAACTGAAGAAAACAGAGTTTTGTGACTGGGAGAATTCAGGGCCTCCAAAGCATTACATACAAGAAAAGACTGAAAGACTTGTCACTGTACTCAGTGTCATGCAGGCTGCTGAGAGGTGACCTATGTCTGGCTTACAGACCAGTCTCACACACTGACCTACTGGGAATGCTGGACATATGCAAATTAAATGGGACAGGAATAACTTGTTCCAGGGATCTTTTCCTAGCCTGTGACATAAACAGAATAAGATGTGAAGACAAATACATCTCCCAGCGATTGACATTCCTCTGTGATAGGCACCCACTGCATGTAAAACAATGCTGCTCAATGGCCCTATTCAACTGCAACCTTGACAACTGGATGGGTGATTGCAAATTCACCCCTAGGGTGGCATCTATGTCCCTCTTAAACAGGGCCAGTCAGTGCTGATCACAAAATCTCTCTGCTAACAGTGACCATCAAACTATGCTCAATAAGATAACTTGTGTTTTTACACAGCTAGGCTTGTATACATCCTAGATCCATTAGGCTAGTAACCTCCTATGACTCTATGAACCTATGTAGACCTTCCAAAATAATCTCTCCAATGTGGCCTGCTGATGTCATCCATTATAAGTTGACCTGCAGTCTTGGAAAAGTCACACTTGTGCCGTGGCACTTGAGTAAAGTACTGAGTTCTAGAGTCTGTTTACTTAGGTATGGTTCTATTCTCACGCAGTCAGCTTGGGTGTGTGTGTGTGCATGTGCACTTGCACTTATTTGACATTACAGAGAGCCTTTTACACTAGTATGTGGAGCAAAGTTATTGCCATATTTTCCTCAACAGTCCCTGCTGATGTCGGCTATAAAGTGTTGTCTGAGACACTCCAACTGGGTGGGTATATGTGTTTGTGCTCTTGCTTGATGTTACAGAGACCCTTTTACCACCAGCATGTGGGACACTGTAATTACCATTTTCTCCTCAACAGATACTGCTGATGTCGTCGGTTATATTTGATTTGTGGATATGAACTATTCCCACCAAGGCAGGGTCAGAGACTAGCCTGGAGGCCAAGCTGGTCACGTCATCCTATATAGATTACTATGACATGGCTTTCAGTCTATCCACATGCATCATGGCATGGTTTGTGGGCACTGTGTTCTCTTGGTGAGAAGGCCCTATGGTCTCTTCAGCTGCTGCATGTGTCTGGTAAGGTACATGAAAAACAGAGCATCGCACTCTGTTTTGATGAGGTTCGAGTACAGTGCTGTCATACAATCATAAAATCTGAATATGATGGCATGGCTTATGACGTGAACAGCATAGACTTTCAATACTAGTGTGGACACTTGGTCTAAGTTCAGATTGCTATCTGCATGTGTTCCCAGTGCTTGCATCACTGAGTTTCAGCATAGCAGGACTGTTTTCAGTGCTGTAATTACCATGGGATTCCACTTTTCAGGACAAAATAGACACATTTCTGCATTTATTTATAGATCATGTGGCTATGTCACCAATCATTTGTATGTGTTAGCTCCTCCTGGATTATGTTGTCATTATCGGTGGACTTGATTGCACCTTATATGGAAGAATGAGCAAACATGGTAAACCAAAAGCCATATACTTTAGCCTGCACTGTCAAGAAATAGATTCCAAACAGTAAAGGGCCAAACGCAGATCCCGTGACAGCTCTACTGGTACAGGTTGATTCACCAACTTTCACAGTATGTTTTCTGTTGGTGAGCCAATTGGTTACCCATCTAGTGACATAAGGGTTAATCCCCAGCTGGGAGATTGTGTCAAAACCCTAGTCCAGATCAGATAGGCAGTATGCCCTGCCTTAACTTCATCTAGGCCTATCACATAGAATCAATGGGCTGTGACAACATCACAGATTGCCTGTGACATGACCCAGCACATATACATTCCTGATATGCTTGAGTACATACTTCAACACAATGTTCCCATACAAGGGTGTGCATCAGCATGCATCCGTCTGAGCTGGGGGACACACCACCTGATACATGCATGTATAGACACATTCTGACTCTCCTCAACTGTGATATAGACCAACGTGCCATCATGGACCTTTTCTAAATGGACACTAATAATATCCCAGCTATGTGCAGCAGACCTGTGTGAGTTGTTAATGCTACATCGTGTCTGTTACATCTGATAGATGTCTTCAAAGAGGTCATTGAGGGCATGCATGATAACACTATCATCCTGTGGAACCTGACCAGGCCAAGGCATTTGACATAAATCCATACTGAGGTATTCAGTCAGCACTGTCAGACGTGTCCATAAACATCTATATCACCAAGTGGGTATACCAGTGTATCACATATTTGGCATCTCACTATTTTGAAATGTGTGACATGACCTATATATTGGGTCCAGTTATCAGGTCTGTACATCAAGTCTGTCTGCTAGGCCCTTTTCTGTCCATTATTTAAGTGATGGAAATTACACATGACATACACATCCTGTGTCCGAACAGCTGCCTGAAGGACTACGAATTTTGGGCAATCATTGACTCCAACTGTGATATCAGTATAATACAGACAGTATCAACGCACACCAAAAATTGCTGCCACAGCCATGACAACACCTGCAATGACAAGAAAACATAAGGGGATTTGTTACATCAAGAAAACAAACACAGAACTGAAGTATAATTCACACCCTATAATCAGACTAATAGGCACATTACCTGTGTTCTGGAGCAGATAAGAGGAACATCCGCCAGCATGTAGTCACAGTGCTGATTACTCCCTTGTATGCAACACAAGTACTTGAAGGACATCCACATTAAATGCCATAACACTGCCATAATTCGCAGCCTTCATCACACCAATAACTGCATACAATGCCCCCTTCTTCATGTACCTCTCTTTACATCTTTCACTAATGTGTAACTGAAGTGTATCAGCTTTTTCAGACTAAGCCATCACACAGCTTATTGGTCATACCTAGGCATTTTTTGTGGCATAAAAATGACTGTCTGATGGTGCAGAACACCCATCAAGTTGTTACACCAGATGCATATGTGCTATAGGAGCATCACTTCTAACACCTCTATCAGATGCTACAGTGTCACGACAGTGTGCATGGTTACCCTCATAGAGTAAGGATGTATCATAATAGTTGTACAAGTGTGTTTGTTTAGAATCATCTTTTATCGCTCTAAATCACATATGTTATGTCACAGGCATGCGATTACTGGTGGTATTATTCTGATATTGTCCATGATTATGGTTGCTTCTTTTAATATTGTCCATGAGCCTTTACCTGTGTCCTCCTTGCTGGAGACCTCTGCTGAGATTACACTCTTATTCAGGCAAGTAAGTTTGCACAGCTTCACAATATGTACCCTAGCCCAATTGTATGTCTGATCCCTGATAGATGTCCTCTGGATTATTCATGTAATGATGCTTATCTCACACAGACATCCTCTCCATTATGTCACCTTGTGTATGAGTCACATAATACACATTTTCACTGTGCAGTCCCTACTGTACCATATTGATATGTGATTGGTGTTGCTGCTACAACCATCTTCCATTGACATGCCCTCATCTGCTCTACATTAGGTTGTTTTGCCTGCTCTCTTTACCTGTGTTCATTCCTATAATTCACGTGTGTGTTCCTATTCAATGCACACACTTCCCCTGAGTGTTTATTTTACATGGTTGTCTATGTACCATTACAGATAATTTACACAGCTTCAGTACAGAATGCCAGGAATGGGGTATCACAGTATTCTGCATCTGTAGATGCACAGTCCTGTGCTGTTTTTGGATTATATACATTCATACTTCTCAAGTGTCCAGATTTTCACAGAATGCCTCGATGAGTTCCTTATCAAATCTGTGACTTTCTGTCATATTACAGGGATGATCTCAGAATGGATGTGACTCAGTATTGCATATCTTTGAGTTTCATATTTCAAATCCTTCAGAACATGCATCTTAACACAAACCCCTGGTTATTCTAGCACATTTCCATAGGGCAAACATGTCACATATGTCTCTATTTTTGGGTCATTGCCCCCCCCATTATGTTGGCCTTTGTCCAGATGTCTTGCACTAATAGATTAAGAGCTATCTGTGACGCCCTGGTGATAATTGACATTCTGCCCAAAACTGCAGACTGTCTGTGCTCTGATTTCAACAGGAGTGCTATCCATGTTTGCTTAGACAATTTCCTGGATGGTAACACTGTTTCCAGACATTAAACCTTGCTTAGACACTGGGCGCGGTAGGAATATGCATTGTGTGCTGCTGCTCGCTGTGCACCACCACATATGCATGTAAATTCCATGTAGGCTTTGGTCGAAGCCTTCATGGAGTTTATTGAATCCTGGGATGGTAAACACATACTCTTTGCCTTAATCTCCCCTTCCAAAACCATTGATATGTCTGGAATGTAACTGCATGATATTGAGAGACTCATTAGTGAGAGTTCCAGATCAGAGAGAGTGTTAATGTTTGAATGTGTAGATTTACATATGCATATTAAGTCACAGATTGCTGTTTCTCTAAATATTCCCTCTTCTCTAATGTGTGCCAGTCTAGAAGTTGGTGTACAGTATATAAGTTTGGGAAATATGGGAGGCTTCTCCCCCACCCCCAACACACACAAACACACACATCAGGGGGATGTACTTTAAAAGCAAAACAGCATTCTTTGTTTTCCTGCATTTTTGGACATTTTTCGCTATTCTGGGGTTTACAATTACACGTTTTGTAATTACAACAGGGAGATATGTTGGACATTAACAGTACTGCTAGACCTTAAAAATGCCTTCTACAATGTTGAACATGCTAGCATTACTAGAAAACAAAATAAAATCAGTCAGCTATAGCTACCTGCAGTTACTCATCCTATATTATTGTTCATAAGTGACTTACACAAATGCTGCAGTAAACATTTTCATTCAACTTTAAAAAAATAGTCACACTATTCTGGCGTTTCATGGCGTTCGGTTCTGGTGTCCATTATTTCCTCTTCGTTTTTTACATGAATAACATTACAAGTGATCAGTCTGAGTTAAGTGCAAGCTTTTATTCAACAATGTCTTGCTTGTCTGAGCAGGAAAAAACTTAGTTAATATAAATAATTTCCTTCTAGATAATCATCTTTTTCAGTGGCTTCACAAAAAAAACACTGCCTTAAATTATGATACATCACTGACTATGCTTCTGTATCACAACTTGTTGATTAAAAGTTCTCCAGGCAATATTATTGGTTTAGCAAAAATAGAACACTTTCCAGCTCTACCTGCTGCTCAGGATCTGGCAAAACTGCATAAAGACTTTCATAAAGGAGGGAGAAATACAGAAGAAGTTACTAACGACCGTAAACGTGGTAGTTTTCAACCAAATACTGGTCTTCTAAAAGATAATACAAGGCAACATAAGAAGTCTAAATAGTATTAACTCTATTGTAGTAAATATTTCAAATGTTTGAATTGAATGTCAAGTGAAAGGTATTAAATTATGGGTTGAAGTACTACCGTGTTTATATGAACAAAAAATGTTAAATATTTAGGCTATATTGTAAACTACATCTGCTTCATTACTTTGAAATTAGGAATAATGGGATGGGTAATTGTTTAGAACAAAAGGTGGATTCAGATACTAGTCTTGATAGCTTTTTTCACGTAATTCTGATTTTTGTAATGAATCAATGGAAAGAGATGATTTTAATGCATATAATTTGTTTAATACGGATAATGTCACTTATAAAAATGATTTTGTTCCTCCATACAGTCATGAGGGTATTAAACATTTTTCTCATGCTCAATTATGCTATGGAATGTGAGTTTAATGAATGTATGAGTAAGAACAACAATATTGAGTATAACCTGACATCTCAGGAGTGCTGTGAAGTGCAATTGTTAGCAAAAAATAAAATATATAGTTATTAAACCCTCCGACAAAGGGGGTAAAATTGTTATAATGAAAGTTCAATAATATTTTACTATGTGTATTGATGCACTTGGATAATGAAGTTTATAGGACTAGCAATTTAACTAAATATAGACAAGCAATAAGTGAGTTTGAAGCTCTTGTATATAAAGGGCATCGTTTAGGATATTTTACTAAGGGTGATATAGAAAAGAAATTTAATGGTAATAGTGAAATGGCAGTATTTTACTGCCTTGTAAAGATTCACAAAGATGTAATAAACCCCCGGGCAGACCGATTGTCCCTGCTCAGAAATATTTTTTGAAAAATATTGGTCTGTTACGTAAGTTATTACAACCCTATGTAGTGAAATTGCCATCATACATTACAGACAGCATAGATTTTTTGGATAAATTGTCTGACTTTGAATGGTCTGATACATATTTTATATCAGTAGATGTATGTAATTTATATATGAACATTAAACATGAACTTGGACTTGAAGCAGTTAGATATTTCATAGGAAATAATCCAAAAGTTAACTACATATTGGAACTATTGACTTTTTGTCTTAAAAAACAACTACTTTACATTTAACAATGTGATTTTTCACCAACTCTGGGGTACGGCCATGGGAGCATCTTTTGTACCCATGTGTGCTAATCTTGTAATAGGGCTGTACGAACTGGAACATTTGTATCATGGTGAATTCTTTTAAGAAATCTGTAATAAAATTCCACAGATTCATAGATCTTATTTTTATTTGTAAAGGGGGTTTATCAGAAGTCAATAGATTTGTGGGATGGTTCCGTGAAAGTAGATTTGGTTTTTGCTTCACTGGTTTGCAAGTGTGTAGAATAATCACTTTTCTGGACATTACACTTAATATTAGCAGTAATAAGTTATTTATATCAGTATATAGGAAGTTTGAGGATGGGGTGGATATTTATTTGGCACGAGTTGCCATCCACCACACACACTTTCTTCGCTTCCTTATAGAGAATCTCTAAGACTGAGAACACTATGTAACAACAAGTGTGATTTTCGTATGGAAATTAATAGAATGCATTCAATGTTTGTATCTAGGGGTATGATATAGAAGCTATAGAAACTGCCATTAAAAAGGTTACTGAAGGTATTAATGAAACTTCTGTAAGACATGAGGTATTTTTCAATAACTATTTAGTATATAATGATGGTAGAAATAATAATAATGGAAATAAACGCAGGATATATTTTGTTTCTACTTATGGAATATTTAGTTTTATACTCATTGACTTAGTGAAATATTATTGGCAAAGCTTATTTAAATTTGACAATTTAGCTAGTATTTTATATCCATCAATATGTATATCTTACAAGAAAAGTAGAAATTTAAGGGACATCTTGATGCATAATTATTTTACATTTCCTGTCCTGAATTCCATCTCAAATATTGATATACATTTAGGTACCTATCCTTGTGGTCATTGCATTGTATGTACTTACATTACTAGAACTTTTACTTTTATTAATGGACATGCATTTTATCCATCTGAGGTATTTAATTGTGAGACAGAGGGTGTAATTTATGCTCTTCAGTGTTCCTGCAGTCTTACATATATTATGGAAACCAAAAGGAAACTTAAATGTAGACTGCAGGAACACATTAGAAACATTAAAAACAAAAAGGTGGAGAGCCCTGTGGTACAACATTTTTTAGAATGTCATAATTCAAACCCACATGATTTAAAAGCTACTATTTTTGAAAAATACCAGTGGGTTATTCAGATGAGTTGTACAAAAGAAAATTAATGTATAAAGAAAGTGTGTCTATTTTAAAGTTTAATACTATGTCCATACCTCCCCACTGTACCAAATTGCTCGGTTTTTACAAAGTTTTGGGGTCCAAATAATGGGGTGCCATGATTCCTGAGTAGCACCCTTTCATTCCCGATTTTTTTTTTTTTTTCCGCAGTTTTGGAGCTGACGTCATCACGTGCGCGATGACATCAGCTCCCTCAGCCTGTCAGAATTGAGCTGACTGCTTTGCTAAGTCTTTGGAAGTTTTGGAGCCGTTAAGTTATGGAAACAACTGCTTTTACCTCTGAACTTCTTTTTCTGCATGAAGCTGCTTAGAGCTTGGGTATTTCTTGCTTTATGGAAGCAACTGTATTTCTTTGCTTTTGAAGCTGAACTGCATTCTGATGAAGCTGCTCAAGTATTTCTTTGCCTTTCTTCTGAACTGAAGCTGCTCAGGTATTGCTTTTGGAGCCGGTATGTATTTGCCTTTCTTCCTTTATTTAAGCGAACAGACTGCTATTTCTTCCCGTGCTTGAACAAGGGGATGTGTGTGTGTGTGTGTGTGTGTGTGTGTGTGTGTGTGTGTGTGTGTGTGTGTGTGTGATGCTGAACTGCATTCAGCTGAAGCTGCTCAGGTATTTTGGAGCTGTTAAGCAAACTACATTTCTTTTGACTTTCTTCCTGTAGTTAAGACAACTGTGTGTGTGTGTGTGTGTAAATGCCCCCAACTGAATACACCTGTTGGTCGGAGGTACTCTCAAGCTCAAACCCTGTACCTTGGGTACAGGTAAAAAGAGCCTTAAGTCCCTAGCCACCACCATTTGTGAATTTGTGCCTGATATTTTTGTTTTTGTTCTATTTCTCATTAAATCTGTATTTTTCAGGATTTTTCTGGCAAAACACTGAAGGATTGAATTCACTAAATAATGACAGGGATTTGAATTTCAGACTTCATATTATTTTTGGTAACACAAAACCTTTTATTGTAGCAATTTTCTGTGTTTGTCCCTATTTTGGGGGTGTATTCCCCCACTGTTGGCTTTGTCCATTTTTTTTGTGTTAAGAGGTTGAGAGCTATGGTGAGAAATGAGAACTGAATTCACTAAATGATGACCATTTAAGTTTCAGTCTTCCTGTCTTTCTGGAAACTGCTGATTTGGCATAGTGGTATGTTGCTCTGACTGTAGTACACAGGGTCCTGGGTTCAAGACTTGCCAGTGAAATGTGTGGTGGCAACACATCATTTTATTCTAGCAACTTTCCAAAATTATACAAGCAATGTTTAAAATGTGCCCCTGGTTTTTGGCCTTTTGTCCCCTCCCCCCAAAAAGCTGAAATTGAAAATAAGTGCCAGAAGCTGTGCAAGATGTCTATGGCTTACACTACTATCATTTTATATATATATGTGTGTGTGTGTGTGTGTGTGTGTGTGTGTGTGTGTGTGTGTGTGTGTGTGTAGAAGTAGACTTTTAAGATGGAACTGTTCTAAATTGGGCAGTTTTATCATTATTGGTTCATGCATTTTGTTTGATTGCCTACTGGAAAAATGTTCAAACAAATTTTAAAATGCCCTCTAACTTAAGTCTAGTATAAGTGTGCTGTATTACACAAGGAATATAATTTAATAAAGTTGGGGAGGTGTATCAAGGAACGCATGTATGTTTCTTGTTTGTGTGCAAGCCAGGGTCCAATGATTTGAAAACAGCCCAAAGGTAATCTTTATCCAGCTCTGGGCAGATGCATTTTCTTTGGATGTGGTGTGGGTTTCAATACTATTTCAATGAATTTCAAGGGCAGAGAACGGAAGTTTTAATGCCAAGTCTATTTTTATTGTGAGACAGTGTTGCTTTGTTCAGCAGATATCTATTAGTGTTTGTGTATTGTGTTATAAAATGTAATAATACAATCCAAATAATCATTGTAGAAGTAAAGCAGTATGCACACATTAGTATTTATGGTAAATGGGGTGAAATAGCAAGGTAATGGGACAATGGAATGGCTGCAGGGGAACTCTGGTGCCATATTTTGGTTGTCTGTTCTTCAGTTTGTGTTTGAAAGTTGGTATCCCACAATTCCATTGGAGTGGGTGAGGTTATTTAATTACATATGCAAATTTTACGTTAATCAGTGTACAGATTTGTACCTATTTTTCATGGGCCTTGTCCAGATGTTTGATGTTTCCAGGTTGAGAGGTATGACTATTTCCCCTTTGGGACTACATCTTGAGTGTAATTGGAGGCTGCTGATTTGAATTAAATGAATTTGAATTGAATAATTGATGTATAATTTTGTATTTAAGTGAATGTGCTGCCTGATAGTTTTATGTACTCTTTGAAGGCTTTGCTGAAGCACTGGAGATTTATTAAATATTTTATGTGATTCATAGCTGCTGTTTTTTTGGTATTTCACATTTTTTCGTGTAGTTCAATATTATTGGTTTAGAAGAACATTTAATAGAATCTGTTTACTCAGATAAACACTTAGGTACTTAGATCCTACATTATCCTACTCAGAAGACTCTGAATAAAAATTTGTGAAAATATGTTTAGCCAGCTTAAATCAGACTATAAGGAATCTTATAATAGGATTTTGTACTTACATAGCTACAAAACATTCTTCTACAAAAACTGAATTATCTGCTGTCCTGAATAGCACTGACATTCTTATTTCATATGTAACGCTTCAAGCTGCAACTAATTAACTTGCCATTTTTACCATGCTGCCCATTAATAGCAAATATTAGTAAGTCTCAATTAAAAATATAAATTATTTGCAGATAACTAAAAAAGGTGCATTTTTACATGCAGTCTTAGTGTTCCAATTAATAATATGTAATGTTTTCTTACTTCTGGTACATAATCTTAAAACAACCATCTACCACTATCCTCTAAGGTCTTTCAACAAAGCATTGCTCCTCCTGTCCCCCATTCACAGTGACTGTTATACAACTTACTACAGAACATTCTCAGAAGAGTATTTTATCTCTGATCTTCCCTCTCTCCTATATTTAGAAACTCTGATAACTTGAGCACAACTTCTTAAAGACTTGCTTGACTCAATAACATGTGAATGCTTTAATAATTGTTTGTTAACTTTTCACTGTTTATATATAGACACTGTCTCTTGATGTTTAAAACTAGCTCTTCTGTTAAATTTCCATGTGTTGGTTTGACAAACTATTCCTATACATCTCTTACTTTATTAGGCCCTATTGTATATATTGTTAAAATTAAATGTTATAAAGGAAATGGACACTGAATGGATTTTAGACTGAAATATATTAATTTGTAATTACATTATTAATAATTTGTATTATTTTTAAACATTGTAAAATTATCATTCTTAAAATGTTTTTGTAGTACCTTGGAGCGTTTTTCCTTGGGCCTTCACTGAAAATGGGCACCTATACAATAGGCCTTTCCCAGTAACCAAATGTCAATCAATCAATGACCATGTGATTTTGCCTTTGATCCACTGAATGCTTAGGTTAATTTCATTAAACAGTGCAGCCTGAGCTACAGAATAACACAATGCAGTGTGTGTGACATCACAGTTTCTGGGGCAGAGCTCTTAAAGGTAGGTCTACGTGTGTGTACTGAAACATGCTTGCTTGGAAACAGTAAGCTAAGCAACGTGAGAACTATGTTAAAATTAGTTTAAATATATGTTTTCAGTCAGGTACATGTATAGTTCTGTAAATGTTGAAAAAAACAATTTCCATTGATATGCATTATTATGAAATATCAGGAGAAAAACATGTAGCAATTTTCAAATTGACACTTCTGTTCTTTTCTATTTCATTAGTTTGAAAGCTTAAATTTGACCCTACTTGTGATGTAATACTAGAAGCCACTGGACAGATAGTTTTCAGGAAGGGACATTTCAGTTCTGGTAACTGCCTAAGTTTTGCTGGTTGAAAGCTAATACCAAGGCTTAGAAGGATAAAGCCATGACTATATCACAGGTGACCTGAGTTCAAAGGGTGTCTTAGGTGGCTGTAGTAGCTTGCAGGAGTGGATGGCTGTGAGTGGCCATTGCTGGTTCTCCCATCCTGCTTGGGAAGTTGTTGATTGTGGCTAACTATATGGGTGACATCTGGAGGAGCCTGCTTTGTGTTTATTAAGTCACACAGTAAGCTGAGGGGAGGTCAGCATGTGGAGGCACACATCTCCTCAGTGCCCGCTATAGTGGAAATTGAAATGGCTACCATGGTGAGGAGGTGCTCCACTCTGGAGGCAATAGGCTATAACACAGGGTCAGCAAGCTGACCTGGTCCCTACTACCTGACTTCCACTGGAAAATGGATTAGTTGCTGGAGGAATCCTGGGCAGCAGTGACTAAGCCATAGAGCTCACACCTCACCTCAGGATTCCCATCCCCCACTGCCACAAAACAAATGGGCTAATTTGTGTACAGATAGGGGAGGCTTCAGGCTTAGCCAGGTAGGGGAATAGCTAATGTAAAACAGTATTTTTTTTTTTAATTTTAAGAGGGAGAATAATATTAGAAATAGTTACAAAGGCTTGAGAAGTTGAAAAGACAAGAACAGCATATATTATTAATTTCCAACCAACTGTTGTCTTTTTTTTTACCTAAACTGCACCTTGTTTTTATGGGTATACTGGATGACTACAGCATCCTAAAGATTTGCTGCAGATGAATCAATGAGCTCTGCATTGCTTGTAGGTTTTACATGTGTGTGTATCCTGTTCAGGCCAGGCTTCCGTGCTTGTACTCTGTGAAGGCTGTGTAAGCAACACATCACTCCCTCTACTTTCAGTTAAGTAGATAATCAGGGAATGAGTGAATTATAATGTATTTTGCACTGCATCATTTTCAGTGTGACTATCGATATTATGTAGACAGAGTAATTCACAAGTGTATGTGTGCTTGTGTGTTTAATGGAGATGATAAATAGAGATACAGTAAACCTCCAGACACTGGACCCAACCCAGTTTAGTTTCGTCAAGGGCAGATCATGCTTACTCATCCTAGTGGACTTCTTTGAGAAGGTCACCAAAGCAGTGGATGAGGGCAAAATCATTCACACTGCTTACCTTCATCTGGCCAAGCATTTGACACAATACCTCACTCGGACATTGTTGACCAACTCAAGAAGTTAGGTACAAACCCGTATGTCACCCAGTGGATAAGACAACAGGCTCAAAGACAGGACACAGGAAGTTAGAATTGGGGAGTCCACCTCTACAATAAAGCCAGTCACAAGTGGAGTCCCTCAGGGATCAGTCCTTGGACCACTCCTTTTTGGCATTTATTTCTCAGAAGTCAGGGACAATGTCGCTGGTCTCTGGCTGACTAAATTTGCAGATGATTGCAAATTAAAAGCTGCCATTGAATCTCACACTGACACAAATGCTCTCCGGGAGGGTCTGACACAGTCAGACAACTGGTGTCAGAGCCATGGACTAAATGCCAAGAAATGCATAATAGTATCCTTTGGGAAGTCATCCATCCCTGATAACTATCATATTGACAACACACCCCTTTAGAGTTGACCCAGTACTCAGGGACTTAGGGACACACAGAGATAGTAATCTAGCCTTCGATCATCACGTATCTACAGTGGTGAGGAAATCATTCTATGCTGCGCAACTTATAAAGAAAGGTATGGCATCTAAGTCCAAAGAAGTTCCACTGTATTCAGCATTCATCAGACCTGTCATTGAGTACAATGCCCCCTTTGGTATGTACCTAACCAGTCATATTGAACCCGGAACAACCACAGAGGTTCCTCACTAAAAGAATACAGGGCGTAAGTAATATGTCCTATGCAGACCACCTCAAGGTCCTATCCCTGTATTCTGTCTCCTACAGGTTTTTTTGGGAAGATCTATGCCTGGCATACAGAGCATTGTCAGACCCCACTCTGATGGACCTCTGCATATCCACAAAACCAACCATACCAAAATTACCCATTCTAAAGACTTAACCTTCCCTGTGATATAAATAGGACATGCTGGAGAGATAGGTATATATATCCCTGAGACTACCCCATCTATGGAACAGGCTCCCTATCCATGATAAGCAGCGTTCTTCCCTAACCCAATTTGCAACTTGGACAATTGGATAGGAAACTGGAAATTCATCCCTGGTTTGGCACCTATGTCTCTAATGCAAACAGGAAACCTGTAAATGGTTCATCTTTCAGGCCCATGCTTACAGTTATCAAAGGTATTGGAACTTGTCAGAGATGTGGGAAAAATGTCTAGGCTTAAAAAGGCCCTTGTGGTCATTAGCCTAGTAAACACCTATGAACGTATAATTTCTTCAACTGCTTAGGTTTTATACATAACATGATGGGAATGGATAATGAAAACACTATAACAGTACTGTGGTAGAGGAAAGAACTCCGCTCGTACTACAGGACGCCAAAATCAACGAAAAATGGATGATGAAAAATTCCAAAACAAAAGTGGATAGTTCCAAAACAAAAGTAGATAGTTCCAAAACAAAAGTTGGTGAATCCAATGAACTGTTTTATTATAACCAAGTTAAGCGCTTTCGGCTGTACCCCAGCCTTCATCAGAACAACTAAAACACATAAGCAACGTGGTATATATACACACCCACACACCCTCACAAGTATCTTATGGAAATCAATTAATTAATTATTGTAATCGTAAAAACATTAAAAAAGGCGCCAAATGTTTTAAAGAAACACAGTACTCCATGGTATGTAAACACTCTCCTACACTGATAAAACACATGACTTACAAAAACAATAGGTAGGGAATAAAATAATGTATATACATAATAAATATATTGATATATTGAGTAAATACCCCAAGATTTACCATAGTGTTTTGTATGCAACCCATGAAGTTCAACTTCAACATACAAATAATGTTGTTTGGAAATCAAAATAGAGCAATAATCTATAATACATATATATGTATAAGTGTATAATGTGTATGTATATAATTAATAGATAATAATGAATAAATAATGATGAACTTAGATGAGCTACAACTGGTCCCTCTAATACATATAAGCTTTCATAAAAATGTACAAATATAAAATTAAATATAATGTTAATATAATATATGATCATCATGGCCAAGACAACGGATATTCATAATAAAAGTTACTCAGGCACATTTTGGAAAAGGGTGATGATCACAGCTTTTTATTTTCAATAATAGAACAGGTGGACATCACTGCCTTTGGAGGGGATTGGAAAATGAAACTGGCATCGTGCGAAAGTAAATGGCAAATTTTAACAGATTCCACGAGACCACCCGGTCTCAATGATTTCATCAGCATAAAACCCTTCTTAGCTCTTGAGTAACTTTTATTATGAATATCCGTTGTCTTGGCCATGATGATCATATATTATATTAACATTATATTTAATTTTATATTTGTACATTTTTATGAAAGCTTATATGTATTAGAGGGACCAGTTGTAGCTCATCTAAGTTCATCATTATTTATTCATTATTATCTATTAATTATATACATACACATTATACACTTATACATATATATGTATTATAGATTATTGTTCTATTTTGATTTCCAAACAACATTATTTGTATGTTGAAGTTGAACTTCATGGGTTGCATACAAAACACTATGGTAAATCTTGGGGTATTTACTCAATATATCAATATATTTATTATGTATATACATTATTTTATTCCCTACCTATTGTTTTTGTAAGTCATGTGTTTTATCAGTGTAGGAGAGTGTTTACATACCATGGAGTACTGTGTTTCTTTAAAACATTTGGCGCCTTTTTTAATGTTTTTACGATTACAATAATTAATTAATTGATTTCCATAAGATACTTGTGAGGGTGTGTGGGTGTGTATATATACCACGTTGCTTATGTGTTTTAGTTGTTCTGATGAAGGCTGGGGTACAGCCGAAAGCGCTTAACTTGGTTATAATAAAACAGTTCATTGGATTCACCAACTTTTGTTTTGGAACTATCTACTTTTGTTTTGGAACTATCCACTTTTGTTTTGGAATTTTTCATCATCCATTTTTCGTTGATTTTGGCGTCCTGTAGTACGAGCGGAGTTCTTTCCTCTACCACAGTACTGTTATGATGGGAATGGATCCCATTCCTAAGTAGGACTGAGAAAAGAGGCCAAACACTAGCCTCCTAGTTTGATTGATGGCCTATAATCATTCTGATTACATCAGCCTATTATATCATCTAACCCCACCTGGGGTTCCATGGCACCACCCCCGGTCTCAGGGGATTGATAAACTGCCCTTCCACCAGATCCCCCTCCCTGTTTCTATCCCTTTACCTAGGCCTCCTATGCACTGATTTCACCACTTGGAACCCACACAGAGGAAGAATCTGAACAGAAGGCTGTCTCGTTAACTGCTTGACACAGGATGTGGCTTGTCAGTGAAGACCCTAGACTGGAACATCATAGAACCATGCAGTCAGACAAGGGGCATACTCCCTTTCACTAAGGATACCCCACAGCAACCAGGTATAGACATTTTAACCACTTGGCCTGCATTTAGCAACTCTTCTGTAATTTGCAGTACAGTGAAAATTGTTATCCCAGGGCACACCCCACACTGCTGTATTCTTTACATCATATGGACTCCTTTAGTAGTAAAACTAACCTAGAACCAACATCAAACTCCAAAGCTGTTAAGAATTTTGTTAAGGCCAATTATCTCAGACTGTCAGCTTATTAAACTTCCAAGCCCCTCGGAACCTGGATGACACTGAGGCTTACTCTGTGATGTACACAAAAGCACTGTACAACTGCATTCATAGCTGCATAGAGGAAGGCTGTACCTGTCCAAGTCAAACCTATGATTAGTGGTAATAATATACCACCTTGGAGGACCTCTAGCATAAATAGGCTATTCAACAAAATGAAAAAAATCCTCTCCAAAACCAAGAAGGAACAGACAAAACAGTGCATAAAGAAAGCCACCAGTGTAAACAAACAAAATAGAGAGCTGGTCAAGTCTGCCAAAGCAAACTGAGTCAGAATAGGCTCCCAGGTAAAATATAACCATAAGGCTTTTTCATAGGTTCATAGGTTGATACTAGGCTCTCTGACCTAGGGTATTTATAAGCTTAGTCAGAGTGTGTTTGACTTTTGCCACCCTTTTAGATTAGTTGACTGTGCCTCTGTATAGTAGGTCACAGAAGGTAGCTCTTTTAAGGTTAGTTTACTGTACCTCTGTCAAGCAGGGACATAGAAGAGATCCTAGGGGTAAACCTACGATCTCCCATCCACTCGTCAAGATTCCTCTTGAAGTGGGTCAGTGAGGAGCTCTGCCTAACATGGATTGGGATTTTGTTCCAGAGTGAGGGGAGCCTCTGGGATATGAATCTGTCCCTCCAGCATGTCCTATTTAATTCTGTGCTGAGGTTCAGGTCCCTGGAGTGTGTAGCTCTAAGGATTTTGGATTTCCTGAGGTGAAGCATGTCCATTAATTCTGGGTTGGACATGGCTTTATACGTCGGACACAGATCGCCTCTGAGTAGGCGGTACGCAACTGAGTAGAGCTGGAGTTTCTTTAGCCGAACTGCATAGGGCATCTGTTTGAGTCCCTTGTTCCTCTTGGTGAGGTACTTTTGGGGTCTTTCCAGTTGCTGCAGGTGTCTGGTAAGGTACATCCCAAATGGGGCATTGTATTCAATTATGGGCCTGATAAGTGATGAGTAGAGGGGCACAATGACCTCTCTTGATCTAGATGTGAACCTTTTCGTGATAAGGTAGGTTGTATAGAAGGTCTTTCTAACCACTTTGGCAACGTGATTGTCAAAGGAGAGATTGCTATCTACTTGGGTCCCCCAAGTCCTTAATTAATTCTTCCATACTTAATGGATTACCACCTATGTGGTAATTTGTGGGCACTTTGTTTTTCCCAAAGGGGATGACTATGCACTTTTTGGCATTTAGCTTTAGGCCATGGCTCTGGCACCAGTTATCCGTCTCTGTGAGACCCTTTTGGAGGATGCTTGTGTCAGCCAGAGAGTCGATTATGGCACCCAGTTTGCAGTCATCTGCGAACTTGGTCAGCCATAGTCCACCCGTGTTAGCCTGTACCTTGGAGAAATATATACCAAACAAGAGAGGTCCCGGGACTGACCCTTGTGGGATGCCACTTGTAACTGGTTTAGAGTCTGACATGGCACCTGCTATTCTGACCATGCGAGTTCTATCCCTGAGCCAGTTTGCAACCCATCTTGTGATATAGGGGTTGATATTTAAGCTGGTGAGCTTATTTATGATGCCCGAATGGGGTATTGTACCGAAGGCTTTTGTGAGGTCCAGGTAGGCTGTGTGGACTACCTTCCCTTCATCTATGGCTTTGGTAACTGTTTCAAAGAAGTCGACCAGGTTCAAGAGGCAAGATCTGCCCTTAACAAAGCCGAATTGGGTAGGATCCAGTGTCCGGAGGTTCCCAATGTCTTTGTTTATGATTTCCATGATGATGCGCTCCATAGCTTTGCAGACCAGGCTAGTCAGGCTTATAGGGTGATAGTTTCCAGAGTCTGTTGTGGCACCACCTTTGTGGAGTGGGACCACTGTTGCTGTACGCCATTCCTTGGGTACATATCATGTAGTAAGGCTTAGATTGAACAGTGGCTTTATATGAGGGTTTAGTTCTTCTTGGAGCTCGTGTAAGACGCAGCCCGGGACACCGTCTGGTCCCATTGATGCTGTGTTTTTTGCTTTGGAGAGGGCAGCTCTCACCTGTGCATCTGTGATCTCAGGAAGGCTACACTCTGTTGGGATAGACATTTGCTCTTTTGGGGGGAAGGGAGGGAGTTTGCAATGAACCTTTCTGCCAGGATGTTGGCAATGTTTGTGGGTTCAGTGTATTTTTTGTCATTTTGCACTAACTCAGAGCATATCTGGGAGTTGCCTCCCAGGTTTCTGACATAACTAAAGAAGGCCTTGTGATTATCTTTAGTGTGTTGTGCAATTTTTCTTTCGCAGCTGGCCTTAGATGATTTTATGAGGGATCGTAGTTTCTTGCTAGTACTGATCAGAGACGCCTTCCCTTTTTGGGATTTTTCTCTATCATGTAGTAGCTTTCTCCTTCTGTTGTATAGCCTATTTATGGCTGGGGTCCACCAGACAGGTCTCCTGCCTTTGGAGGAGTGAGTCTTGGTTTTATTTGGGATAGCATGCTCCATGCATTCATGTAGGTGTCCATAGAATGCTTTTGTAAAGGATTCTGCATTTTGGACCATATTTTCCACTGGCCTGGGGGCTTTGAAGGATTCCACCTCGGTTTTGAGAAGTGTGAAGTTTGCTTTTGAGAAGTTCTTCACCGTGGTTTCCTTGGCTGAGAGTGGGGACGGAATATGGAAGTCCAGTGAGATTAGTTTATGGTCTGATCTTCCCAATGAGTGGTATACCCCTGGTGTGGAACATAGAGACCCCATGTTGGTGATGACCAGATCCAATATGGTTTCCCCTCTTGTGGGAGTGGTGACCAGTTGTTCCATAGCGTTTTAGTTTATAAATTGTAGGAACAGTTGGGCGAGGGTGTTTGGGCTTGAGTAGTTTTCCCAATCAATGTTTGGGTAGTTGAAGTCACCCAATATGATGGTGTTTGGAGAGACCTTCATATTCTCTAGTGTTCTCAGGAAAGCTGAGTGATGTTCCTGTGTTTGGAAGGGTGGTCTGTAGCAGGCTACAAACTGAAAGGCAGTTTTGCCCACTGTTAGCTGCACATGGATGGTTTACGATGCTTCATGCAGTGCCACTAACCTGGAGGTGTGAGTATCTTTGATAAATATGGATACTCCTCCTCCTTTTGTGGTTTGGTCCGAGTTTTGGGGCCGAAAAGCATGGTATGAAGTATAACCTGTTAGTGCTGGGGTGCTCTCGGGAGCCTTGAACCAGGTTTCTGTTACTGCACAGATATCGATATTCTCCATACTGAGGAGAGTCTCGAGTGCATGCATCTTGAGGTTTAGACTTCTGGCATTGAGCAGCATTACCCTTAGTTTTTTATTCTTTGTGTTGTCTAAGGAGGTGGGTTTGTCTTTTGAGCCTTGCCTAAAAAAGGCACTATGGGGGAGGCAAGAGCCTTTGCCAGTATTCGAAAACCCAGAGGTGACAGGTGCAAGCTGTCCCTAGCGAAGCAACGTGGCTTGTTGAGCAGGTCATCCCAGGCTGACAGGCACTGGATCCCCTTTGAATGACACCAATACTTTAGCCAATTGTTAAAATTGATCATTTTGTCTTTATACTGTGGCATCATTCTTGGTGAGGGTAAGATGCTACTCAAGGTCAGGGTCATACCGGCCTGGGCTACATGATCAGAGAGCTCCTCTATGTCTTTTTTCATGTAGTCCAGGGAGGTACGTCTCAGGTCATTCACACCAGCATGGACAATGACGGAGTCATATTTGTACTTGCTTTGGAGTGACCTGAGTGCTTGTGTTATGTGGCGGATCCTGGCACCTGACAGGCAGATTACAGTGACCTTCTCCTTGTTCAGCCTGGTGAGTGGGACGTCAGTGTGTCTGACAATAGAGTCACCTATTACAAGTGTATTAGGTGTGTTGTTTAGCCTTAAGAGCTGTGACTGTGTGGCACACTGACTTTGTGAGCTATGTGCTATGTGGGTATTGTTTCGTGGTAGGGGTTGCTTGGATGTCTGCTTTGGAGGTCTCTGCTGCTTAGGCAGATTTTTATTTAGAGACTCCAAGTATGTTTTTGTGTGTTTATGTGTTTGGTTTGCTGATGCGATTGGTCTATGTGAGACTGGATTTGTGGTGTGTGTGGTTACCTTCTCCTCCTGACAGGCTGTGCCAGTACTGGGTTGAGAGAGCTTAGCCTCCAGTTTGGCTATATAGTTGCATCTCTCTCATATATTTGAGCTTGTTGGGAGGAGGAGAGGGTGGTCTGTATACATAAGGCAGTTGTAATATTGCCTCAAGATTCCCAGATTCACCAGCTGGACTGGAGAGTAAACCTGAAACTGACCTTTGGACATGCCTGAAATAATATAGGGAACTACTTATTGACTGATCAGAAAGAACCAATAGGGAGCAAGTGCTTAGGAGTATAAGAAGATGTAGTGCTTAAGTTTATTAGTGTTTACCTATGAGATTACTTATACGAGCAAGTGCAGGGCTTTAGAATGAAAATAGAGTGCTTATTTTGGGATTTAGAGCAGTTCTAAGGGAAAAAGTGAAGAGCAGACTTTGTAGTGCCGGGAATAGTTTAAACCCATTTAAGCGGTGCTGCCCGACACTGCTCTGTGCGCAAGACCGCGCAAAAAGAGAGTTGCAGGGTTTTAAGAGAGAGAAATCAAGGAGTTTGGAATTGACCCAAAATGGCCAATAAAACTACAGTTTCTAGGCAGTAACCACTCCTACAGGGACAGGCAGGCTGCTCAGTGTTAAACACTGCCACTGGTGAACACAGAGACTTCCCTTTAGCCCAAGCAAGCACTGGCCTCCAAGAAACTTACAAACAGTTCAGAACAGCAACTCTGTAACTGAACTTTCTTTTAAATTAGAGAAAGTGGGAAAATAGCAAGATTTTTTGTTTTTTGTTTTTGTTTAAGGATAGCAGAGACACACAAGTAGCAAACTAGTCAGAACAGTGCAATAAATGACCCCAACACGTGTGTGCTAGGTCAGAGGCAGGAAAAATGCAATTTAAGAAAAAAACAATTTTAAATTAAGTGCAACACAAAAAATGCAGTAAACAGGCTCTAGGTATGTTCTAAATACTGTTTCTAACCCAGATATCAACTTTTGCAATCAAGAAAACGCCGAAAAGTAGGCGGCAATGCAGTTTTTCTAAGAAATAAATCACAAGAAAATACTTAAATTCTCAAAAGTGGCTTCTTTCTTCTCTCAGCATTTTCTCCAATTGGTAGGTGCTTCAGCAACAACTATCAAGCCTGGAAAGACACCAAAACTTTAAAACTTTAAACTTTAAAACTTCTTTTAATTATGTTTGTAACCTCAGGGGAAACACTCAGCAATGTGTCATGTTAAACATGAACTGCAAAACCTACACCCAGCCTGAAACTATAGCAAACCTGCTGGCTGACAAATTCAGGTCAAACTTCACTCCCCATTACCTCCTACTACACCTAAAGAAATACACACAACCATCACCCTACCAGTCATTAGCAAGCGCATTAAGGGCATGTTCCCTTGTTAAGCCAAAAATACAACCTCCATGGGTCCCAACAACATCCCAGGATACTATTTAAATGGTTTAAAACAGAAAACTGATTAAAAAGCTGTGTGTTCTCACAGTACTTGTCCCATTCAAAATAATCAAAGAAAAATTTTAAACCTTTGTAACTTATAAGAAGTTTTGTTTAAATATAATAAAAAATGTATATATGCTGTCAGTTTCATATGTGTAATATACAAAATAAAATGTTTGAAGTAGAAAGTTATATAAAAACAATATTAGTTTGAAACAAACAGTGGTATAATGGTCATGAAATCATATTATCTATGATAGGAAAATAGACTTGGTAAAACATACCAAACCTCGTGTTTGAGATTTTACACACTTCATTGTTGTGAATACTAAACAAATATTGCTTTATGAAAAAAAAAATAATCATCTAGTAAGAACTATTTTATATAATCATATTGAAAAAGGAAGGTTACTACATTTCATTTTCAATGCAGGTGTAATAGAAATATGTTCATTTAATCCTGGGTAATTTGTGGTATTTAACTTGATTTGCCATTTTAGTTCTTTATATTCAATAAAGTTTTTGGAGTTACTTCCCTTTTCATTTTAGGGAATTATTTCTAAAATGCCAAATTGAAGCTTAAAAAAATTTACATATCAATGAATGTTTGTACAGTATTTTAGTGTTTTTGTTTTTAATGTCATAATTATGTTCATATAGCCTTTTGCACAGGGTCCGTTCGGTTTTCCTAAGTAGAAGGCAGGACAGTTTGTACACTTTGCTAAATAAATCATACCCTTGTTGAGACAGTTCTCTTTTGTTAACTGAATTTCAATATTTTTATAGCAATCTGTTGTTCATTTTGGTGTTTTCATGATATAGCAACATTGCTTGCATGAACCACAGTTTTTGTCCCACTGTTGTTATTGGAATTGGTGAAATGATTGTGCTCTAAAAAATGTTGACATTCATACCAGTTTTGTATATAAAGTTTGGTTTATTACCCACTTTTCTGAAAGTTTCATCTGTCTTGAAAATACTCCAATTGTTTTTGATAATATTTTTAGCAGACGTGTTTTGGCTGTTGTGTTCAATTTTCAAAGCCTGCGAAAAATTAATTGCTTTGTCATCTGTAATTTTGAAGGTTGCTGGAGTTGAAGGCTCAGAATTGTTGAGTGGGTTTTGAGTCCCCCATGTATTTAAAACTTTTCCCTTCTATGTCGAGTAGTTTTTCATTATAACCTCTGTCTAAAAACATGTAAATAATTTTGTATTCACTTTTGAAAACCTCAAAAATAGACCATATCCTCGCTGCTGTTCCCAAAAGCAGATGGTATAATAAGGTTTTTCATACTAAGAAATTCATATTTTATAGTTGAAGCATCCTTATTAACTTTGAGCTTTTCAAAAATGAATGTAGAATTATTTTCATGCTTTTAGAGAGAGGTTATCCTGAAAAACTACATGACACCACAGGGAAACAAATTTAAAATAAATGGGTGACTCAGTACCACTTGCTCATCGATTCTGAGCCTTCAGCTCTAGCAACCTTCAAACTTACAGATGACAAAGCAATTAATTTCTTGCAGGCTTTGATAGTGGAATACAACAGCCAAAACACGTCTGTTAAAAATATTGGCAAAGTGCCTGAACTGTCCCACCTTCTACGTAGGGAAGACTGAACAGGCTCTGCAGAAAAGGATGTAAGAACATAATTATGACATTAAAAACAATAATAATGCATTGTACAAACATCAATGATATACACATTTTTTAAAAAGTTTAAATTTGGCATTTAAGTTATAATTCCTAATGGTGAAATGGGAGGTAAATGGAAAACTTTATTAAATATAAAGAATTGAAATGTCAAATTAAGTTAAATGCCATGGATTACCCAAGATTTAAATGAGCATATTTCTATTCCGTGTGCATTGAAAATGCCAAAGCAATTAGGACTGTGTTTTAAGTAATTGCATTTAGCCTAACTCAGCTGTGTATGACCAGTGGCTATATTCGATAATTCTGAGTATATTCTGCGAGTTATTTTTAGCGGTAGCGTTTTGGAGGCTTAACGTCACTGTTTCATACCACTTACTGGGCTCAAACTGTGCATGTGGCTTGTTTTGCTTAATTGCTTAAAGCAGTATTGAAGACACTGTGACCTGTCTTCTGCTGAAAAGTACTATGATTTGTAATTACAGTGATTGAGGCATACCTATTTTGACATATTTTCATGTTATGTCACAGTGTAAAGTACGCATTTTTAGTGTCATCCACTGCTAGTTGCAGCTTTATCCTTCAGTCTCCTGTAATATCTGTTTTCCTCAGTTTAGTCTACCTTTCTCTGTCCTTGTCTTTACCTCTTCTGAGTCTTATCCCTATTCACTGTCTCCCTCCTATTCTTTGCCCTATACTCATGCACTCTCACTGCAATTTCCCTTATACGTTGTAACAAAGCCCTTAGCTGCTAATCTTCTTTCTTTTTCCAAGTTTGCAGTCAAATATTAACTATTTTATTTCCACTCTGTATTGCAGCTAGCTTCTGTTGCATACAGCCTCTCTGGGCACTGTTATCTGTTCTACGGACCACCCTGCCCTTGAAGCAACAACATACAAGAAAACCGTACCAACTTCGTTTATATACAGCCTCTCCCTAAGGACTGTTGAGTGTATGTACCTGACTCAGTGCTATATTTTCTTTTGTAATATTATTTTTGCTACATTGGTCCAGCAAAGGGCTCAGCTACGTGTTCGCCAGCAGCCTGCTGCCTTCTATAATCCCTCTCTATTCCCTGCTTTCTCTCCCACTCCTTCGCCCATTTTCCTGGCCATACCTTATTGCCATTACTAAGCTGGCCACTAGGTGGCAGTGTTACACCTCCACCTACCTCTATATTTTTACCTACTAAAGCCCAGTGTTAGTTCTGCTTCCCAGTGTATTCCCTTGCTCAGCTCATGACAGAATTACTAATTAATTCAAAGCAAACTAATATTTCCTAGCTAAATACCTATCTGGTCTTCTCAGCTTAGATTTGGACAGCTTTAAATATAATTTAAACCTGCATAGTATTTTCTACCTTAATGCCTATTTAGCTTACCCTGCTTAGATTCTGTTAAGATTTACTTATATCTTGAAGCTAAGAAATTTTCTGTAGCTACAGTACATTCAGAGTGACACAGCTCCCCTCTTAAATATTTTGCATAAGCCTCTCATCGCTGAGAATGCTCTCTAGCTCTCCTTGGCTCTTTTCCACCAAACTGAATGTTTTTCTTTTCTTACCTTTCCTCCTCCTCCTCAGCTCTACCTGCTCCGTTCGCCCTGTGGGCTCACTCCGCTCCCCTACCCTGCCCCCAAATCTCACCCGCCCCAGTACCACCAAACCCACCTCCTCCCTCATCCAATCAACATAACCACACCCCACCCATAATTACTCCACCCCATCCAACCCCTTCATCTACTCCACCCCTCTCACTCCCCTAAATCTAAACTCTTTAATTATTAGCTTTCCCTATACCTTCTCAACTTAATTATTATTTAAAATAAATATGCCTTCCAAACTAGTCACACTTCTAACTCTAATACTAATTCTCTTTGCCTTATCTCCCTACATTCTTACCCAACCTTTCTCTGCCAATCACATTCCCTCATTTCACTCCAGTACCTCATCCTGCTTACAGCACACACACCTCTCTATCCACATATCCCCTAGCCTCTGCTACATCAACAATAGTATGTTCTTCCCTTATAAACTCATATCCCACCCCAAATACAATATCCCAATCTATACCCAACCCATCCCAGTTAAGCTTACAAACAACACACTAGACAACAAGCAACATAAATTTCTCTTCTCCCAGATTCACCATTTTATCTCTATCCTTGTCTCTGGGGGCATCCACCCTAACCCAGGCCCCTCTCCCTCACAAAAATCTACCTCACCATCGCATCTTCTCCATTCAGCCAGTAGATCCCTCCACTTCACAGCCCTAAATGCTAAGCGTATATGTAACAAAATCCCTAAACTCCACTCCTGGCTTCTCCATAACCAACCTGATATGCTCTCCGTCTCTGAAACTTGGCTTAAACCTCATATAAAAGACTCAAAATTGATACCACCCAACTACTGCTGTTATCAGAAAAGACAGAATACATAAAAAGGGGGAGGGGTAGCTTTCCTTTACTCCTTATCACTCTTAGTTACCCCCTACTCCAAACCTATTCCCAAATTTGGTAATGCTGAATTAATTCTAGCCCTTCTTCAGGTAAACACACAAACTTATCTGCATTGTCTCTGTTTACATCCCTCCTGGTGACAATATCCTAATTCTTGAAGACATGCTTTCCTGGCTCTCTACCAACATCACTAATGAAGCTATAATCCTAGGTGACGTTAACATTAACAGGGACAAAATTCAAACCCCAGCCAACTCCCTTAATATAAATCTTTACAACTTCACTCAACTTATTAGCTTCACAACCAGACCTTCCAAAGACTTCCTTTCTGTTAGCACCTTAGACTGGATTCTAGTTTCCCATCCCCACTACATATCTGCTAATGGAACCCTTCCAGACCCACTAGGCAACCACCTTCCCACTTTCGCTCACCAACTTCTCTCCTCCCTATAACTCTCACACACCTACATCTCCACTCAACACCTAAAAACTTTGACCCCAAAGCTTTCTCAGATGCACTAAAAATAATTAACTGGAACCCACTAAAAACCCTATCCCTTGAAAATTCTTTTACCTTAATACAACCTTTTTAAACATTCTTGACTGCTTTTGCCCCTAGAAAACAAAACGCATAAAAAGTAACTCTTTCCCTTGGTTAACTAAGAATCCCATAGCCACCATGTGACTCCATGACAAAGCCTGGAAGCACTACCATAAAATAAAAACTGCCACTACCCTTAATGAATACAAAACTCTTCGGAACAAAGTAAAGAAACTAATTATCTCTGACCACAAAGTCTTATTTTTTTGCACTCCAAACCAATCATAACAACAACCCTAAAAAATTCTAGAATGGAATTCCCTGTCTCTTTAACCCAGGTAAAAAAGAAACCCCTGTCCCGACCCAAATGCCTCAGACCTCAATTTAGCTATTCAATTCAACTCTTTCTTTATTGACTCCATAGGCAAACTAACAACATCTTTCACCAATAGTCCTGCTTCCCCACATCCACCCCTACATATCTCCCAATTCTCCAGTACCTCCAACTCCCAACCTCCTCCCTTCTCCATGAACCTCATCCCTATCTCCACATTAAAAAACTTCTTTTAAACCTAAAGCCATGTTCTAATGCCCCTGAAGAGATACCCTCCTTCTTCCTAAAGATAGCAGCTGAAGCCATTGCCTTTCCTATCTGTATCCTAATAAACCAAGCAATTTCAGAATGCCATGCTCCCCAGCTTTAGAAAAGGTCCTTCATTATTCCATTCCATAAAGGGGGCAACAACAACAATATCCCCAACTTCCATCCCATCGTCACCTTATCTCCTATTTCAAAACTCCTCGAAAAATGCATCCACCTAGAAATTCTACCATATCTTATAGGTTCATAGGTGGGTATTAGGCTATCTGCCCGAAGGCATTTATAAGCCTAGCCAGGAGGTGTTTGCTTTCACCATCCCCTTAGATTAGTTCCCTGTGCCTCTGTCCAGCAGAGCCACTGAAGTGATCCCCGAGGTAAACTTTCTGTTTCCCATCCACTCATCAAGGTTTCTTTTGAAGAGTGCTAGCAAAGAGCTATGCCTAATTGGGATCTTGTTCCAAAGCTGTGGTCTTTCCAGCTGTTGCAGGTGTCTTGTAAGGTACATCCCAAATGGGGCGTTGTACTCTAAGATGGGTCTGATGAGTGATGAGTAGAGAGGCACAATGACCTCTTTTGATCTGGATGCTAACCTTTTTGTGATTAGGTGGGCCATGTAGAATGATTTTCTAACCAGTTTGGCAATGTCAGAAGCACACGGAAAGAAGTGCAAACGAGTCCACCAAGCCACACAAACCTTAACGCAAGTTTATTAAAAGTAATAAAAGAAGCGTTTTCGCCACTGCAGTAGAGTAGCTTCTTCAGAGGTACAGGAACAAAAAACACAAGCCCTTTGGTCCTTGTTTAAATACCAACAGTCATTTACATATCAATTAAGAAAGTCAATCAGATACATCACTTCCTGCTCGTAAATAATCAAACATTTTAAAAAACATTTTAAAAAAGAAGAAGAGTTATCTATAATATACCAGGACATGTCATAATCCCCTTCAAAAATCAAAAGTAAAAAATTATGACAAGATTAAATTAAGCAGAAGAATGTGCCAAGAAAAATGTATATACACTAACCCCTAAAAGTTTTTTGTTAACATAAATAGATGAAAAAGGAAAATTCCTCTAATATTACACAAATATCTTTTTTTAAAATATCTTCTTTAAGGTTATTACCCTTTTGGTCAATAATGACCCGCACTATATTGGCTTAAATAAAGTATAAGCCATATAAATGCTTATAACCTTTTAAATAGATGGCATTCAAAATATAAAAACAACCTTTAAGTGAAGGAGTTATCTTAAGTAGGCTCTATACTTTAGGACCGGAGCAATATTACAATTCTCATTCAATCCTGGGAAATTGAAAGCATCCACTTTTAATTGCCATTCCAGTTCACGAATCTCTAATAAAAGAGAAGTTGGCCCACCTCTAATGGAATTTGGAATACAATCAATTCCCATAAAAACAAAATTATGGCCTGGGTAGTTTTCTACATGCTTTGCTAATGCATTTTCTGTTTTCCCATTTTTTATGGCATAACAGTGTTGGTAAACCCTTTCCCTAAACTTTCTGTCAGTTTTCCCAACGTAGAAAGCTGGGCAGCAAACACAAGAGGCCAAATAAATAATAGATTTTGTTTCACAATTGATCTTACTAGTGATTTCATATTTTTTATGTCCCAAAGTTACAGAATTACCTGTACGTATAACATTGCACCAGTTACATCTTCCACACCTGAAACAACCCTTAGCTCTATTAAAAGGGTCACTAACCTGGTTTCAGTGGCGAAAACGCTTCTTTTATTACTTTTAATAAACTTGCGTTAAGGTTTGTGTGGCTTGGTGGACTCGTTTGCACTTCTTTCCGTGTGCTTCTGAAGTTTGTTTTGCTGTTCCTGTTGATCAGTTTGGCAATGTGATTATCAAAGGCGGAATTACTATCTACTTGGGTCCCCAGATCCCTTATTACGTCTTCCGTATTTAGGGGACTACCACTTATGTGGTAGTTTGTAGGTACTTTGTTTTTTCCAAAGTGGATGACTATGCACTTTTTGGCATTAAGCTTGAGGCCATGATTTTGACACCAGGTATCTGTCTCAGTCAGACACTTTTGCAGGATGTCTGTTTCAGCCAGAGAGTCAATTATAGCCCTAGTTTGCAGTAGTCTTCGAACTTGGTCAGCCATAGTCCTCCTGTGCTTGCCTGTACCTCTGAGAAGTATATGCCAAACAGGAAGGGTCCTAGGACTGAGCCTTGGGGAACACCACTTGTAACCGGCTTTGAGATGGACCTAGCTCCTGCAACTCTCACCATGTGGGTTCTGTCCGTGAGCCAATTGGCAACCCATCTTGTGACGTAGGGGTTTATGTTCAGGCTGGTGAGCTTTTCCATAATACCAGAATGGGGAATGGTGTCAAAGGCCTTAGCGAGGTCTAGGTAGGCTGTGTCTACCACCTTTCCCTCTTCTATAGCCTTGGTAACTGTAGAAGTACACCAGGTTTAGGAGGCATGATCTGCCCTTAACAAAGCCAAGCTGGGTAGGGTCCAGTGTTTGGAGGTTCCCAATGTCTCTGTTAATGAGTTCCATGATGATGCGCTCCATAGCCTTGCAGACCAAGCTAGTCAGGCTTATAGGGTGATAGTTCCTGGGGTGTGTTATGGCTCCACCTTTGTGGAGCGGAATAACCATTGCTGTGTTCCACTCTATGGGTATTTAGCCTGTGGAGAGGCTGAGTTTGAACAGTGTGTTTAGGTGAGGGGTTAGTTCGTCTTTGAGCTCGTGTAGGACACAGCCTGGGACACCGTCCGGTCCCATTGATGCTGAGTTTTTGACTTTGAAGAGGGCTGTTTTAACCTGTCTGTGATTTTAGAGACTCTACAGTCTTCTGGTATGGTTATAGGCCCTTTTGGGGGTGAGAGGGGGTGAAGTTTGCACTGAACTTGTCTGCCAAGATGTTGGTGATATCAGTCAGTTCAGTGTATTTTTTGTCATTCTGCACTAACTCCGAGCAGATCTGAACATTGACACTTAGATTCTTGACATAGCTAAACAATGCCTTGTGGTTATCTTTGGAGTCCTTGGCAATTTTTCTTTCAAAGCTCGCCTTGGATGATTTTCTTGGGATTTTGCTCTTTTCTGTATTAGTTTCCTCCTTCTATTGTATAGCTTGTTTATGGCAGGAGTCCACCAGACTGGTTTCCTTTTCTTGGAGGAGTGAGTCTTGGTTTTGCTTGGGATGGCACGATGGTTCCCCTTGACTTGATCGACACGCCAAAACACCGACGATCAGAAGACCGACTCCAGAAGACCGACGAGACAGATGATCGACAAGGTAAAATCCCGACAGCCGAAACACCGACATGGGCAACGTGTGAGCGCGACTCGGTAAGTGTGTGATAGTGAGGGATTTAGCGTTAGGGAGCAGACAGGTAAGTTTGAGATAGTGAGGGATTTAGGGTTAGGGTGCGAGAAAGGTGAGTGTGCGGTAGTGTCGGACTTAGGGTGTGGGTAAGGTAAGTGTGCGATAGTGACGAAGTTTAGGTTTAAGGGCGGGTTAAGTGAGTTAGGGTTAGGGTGCGGGTAGGGTAAGTGAGCGATAGTGACGGACTTTAGGTTTAGTGGCGGGTTAAGTGAGTTAGGGTTAGGGTGCGGGTAGGGTAAGTGTGCGATAGTGACGGACTGTAGGTTTAGTGGTGGGTTAGGTGAGTTAGGGTTAGGGTGCGGGTAGGGTAAGTGTGCGGTAGTGTCGGACCTTAGGGTTAGGGTTTGGGTTACGGTTAGTGCATGTATAGTTGTGTGTAATGTGTAGTTTACATTTTGTGTGTCGGTGTTATGGTGTTCGGTTTTGTGAGTTGTCAGTTTTGTGCGTTTTTGGTCTTTTGGTGTCGGTTTTGTGGCATGTCGGTGTTGTGATAGGGATCTGGCATGATCCATGCATTCTTATAGCTGCCCATAGAATGCATTAGTAAAGGATTTTGCAGCTTGGACAGTGTTATCCTTCAGCATGGGGGCTTTGAAACTTAACTTGTCTTAAGTAACGTGAAGTTTGCTTTTGAAAAGTTTTTCATGGTGGCTTTCTTGTCTGGGGTGGGGGCAGAATATAAATATCCAAAGTGATTTGTTTATGGTCACATCTAACCAGCAAGGGGTTGACCTCTGGTGTGGAACACCGGTCGCCCATGTTGGTGATGACTAGGTCCAGTATGTTGTCACATCTGGTGGGAGTGTTGACCAGTTGAACCAGGGTGTTTGAGTTTATAAATTCTAGGAAAAGTTGGGCAAGGGAGTTAGTACTTGAGTAGTTCTCCCAGTTAATGTTTGGGTAATTGAAATCACCCAATATTAGGGTGTTTGGTAGGACATTTTTGTTTCCCAGTGTTTTCAGAAATGTGGAATGGGGGTCCTGGGACATGGTGGGTGATCTGTAGCAAGCTACAATTTGAATTGCAGTTTTGCCCATTGTTAGTTGCACATGGATGATCTCTGAAGCATCGTGCTATGCCACTAACCTGGAGGTGTGGGAATCCTTGATGAATATGGATCCACCCCCGCCTTTTGTATTTCGGTTTGGGTTATAAATAATGACCTCCTCACCCTCACCCAGCATAGATTCTGGCCTGGCCATAGCACCACTATCGCTCTCCTCTCCTTCCTAGAAACTGTAAACAAGGTACATGACCCCGTCTTACTGTATCTACTCTCCTCTTAGACTTCTCTAAGGCCTTTGACACCATCTCTCACAACCTTCTCTCTAAACTAAATCTATCCCACTCCACTATCAGATGGTTCACCAGTTATCTGTCAAATAGGCAACAAGCAGTTAAGTGGAAAAAAGCTACTTCCCCATTCTTAAATACTCCCACAGGTGTGCCCCAGGGGTCAATTCTAGGTCCTCCTCTATTCAATATCTTCATTAATGACTTCTGTCATGCCATCCCTAACGCTAACCTCATCCAATATGCCGATGACTTGACAATAGTCTGCTCTGCCACCTCCATTTCCTCATTAATAAAATTAACCCAAGATGCCTTCTCTTCTACTTAAAAATGGATGCTAGATAACCATCTATCACTAAATGCAAACAAGACTAAAATAATGATATTTCTCCCTTCCAAAACCATCACCCTAGACAAAAACTCATTCTCTATCACCAGCTAAAATAACGCATCTCTCGAAATAGTCTCTGCTGCTAAACTATTAAGAATTCTCATTGATGATCAGCTAAAATTTGATAGCCATCTACAGCTAAATATCAAAAAAAAACTCATAAGAAACTTGGCATGCTCTACCACCACAAATGTTTCATCTATCCCTCCACCAGACTCGTTCTTGCCAACACCTACCTCATCCCTTCCCTCCTGTATGGTGCCTCTATCCTTACAAATCTGCACTCCTCCCTCAAGTCAAAGCTCTCCTCCTGTTACTATAAAATTTCAAAATTTGCAACAGGCCATAGATCCAGTACCCATCACTGCATTTCCCTGCACCAACTGAACTGGCTTGAGTTACCCCAGTACCTTATCTATATGCAACTTATCCAAGCACACAAACTTATTTTCAATCCCTCTCTTTGTCCCTCCCTTGCCTCTATCTTCCAAATGCATCTCCCTAACAGATCGATGTCTACGATCCAACTTGTACATAACCCCCCCCCCGGAAACATCTTCTATCCTTCTGTCTAGCACGCCACTGAAATTCTCTCCCACCCCTTATCTGTACCACTAATAGTCTCTCCGCCTTCAAAACTTTACTTCACTCATACCTAACCTCAGGATAGGAATGTTCTTGCTCCCATCCTACATAATTTCCTTAACTACAGTTCTTTCTATAGCCAGTACCTCTAATAGTCTCTCTTAGCCTAAAAATTCCTATTAATAACTCTCAGAATTAGAACAGTTTGCTCATATCTTAATTTGTTTGCAAAGGATTTTTTTCCATATACTGTACTAACTTGCTCCCTCAAATGACAACTTATTACTACAGTTATTTTCTTGCAATTTTTTCCAACTTTCATATTATAATTTGTTTGTTTTCTTAAATTACTGCAACTCTTATCTTCCATTTCTCTAACTTTCATATTATAATTTTATAAGTCTGTAATTTTGCAATTTGTAGATTTTATATCTTTCTGGAGCTTTTCTCCCCAGGACTCCATTGAAAACAGGCTCCTTGTGGCCCAATGGACTATCCTGGCAAACAAACTGTAAATAAAAAATGAAATTTAGTAAATTGCGAATATTATGGTGTGATGAGCATAAGGATATAACTTGAACAGATCCAGGCCAGCTGATTACCATAAATTGGCAATTACCTTCCTCTGACTAAGTGCAATTGTTTTCATAGAAAGTGCTTCTCACAACATTTATTACCTTGCGTAAAACAGATAAAATGTTTTATAGATTCCATGATCCATGCTGAAATGTTTGAAGAAGAGCAAATGTAATGGGAATAATTGCTTCCTGCAGTGTTTCCAGTTTTATCCTTTTAAAATGAAGTAAAAAAAAAGTTGCTTGTTTTGATCTAGTGACATTTGTCCAGTGAAAGCAATTGGCTTCTTAGGGGCTTCAGTAGCAGAGGTGACACCATTATCTTATATCCCACTATTCTATAACATACAATTTGCAGCTGTAAGATGTATAACTGTGACTTGGAGCACACTTGGAACAAACTTGGCTTGCAATGATTCAAGTATATTTTTTATGATTATGCTTGGCAGGTTAGTGCAGCCAGTGGTACAGGGTTTGATCTCTTCCAGTTCCCTTTACCTACATCAGATCACTTAACCAGACAATGCTCCAGGGTCACTCCTGAAAAATGGCACTTGTATCCAGTGGGTTTACCCATTTTCCAAATGCACGAGGAAAAATATTAAAAAACCACCTACTGTATAGCACTATGTTATGGGGATAGTGATGATCTGCAAAGATGACTGCCAAATGGTCAAGGTAAAGTACCAGCACTGTCACCTATTTTTTTCTGAACTGCAATTAGTAGGAGGTGGAACGTCTTTGTTTGCCAGCCTTAGACTTGACTGCATCTCATTAGCAATGCTTTTCTTAAAAAAAGGTCAGTCTTTTAAGAAGGTGTGGCATACTGTTTGTGTTGCAAGAGAGAAAACCAGAGATTCTGAAGTGTTTTCTGGACTACTGGGCAATCATTGTGGTTACCAGGTTGCCTGGAAAAAAATGAATAGGTTACAACCCAACCTCAGGCTGACTCTTTCTAAGATAAACATTGTTAATATGATACTGTTGAGTCCAAGACTGGCAAAAGAAAAGGTTCCTACTCCACTGATGTGCCCATTTACATCACACAATGGATGTTGGGGTCAGCGGAGTGTAGAGAGAGGGGTAGAGTGGCACAAGAGGTGTGGCTTCAACCTGTTTTTTTGTCACAGGGAAGGGAAGATAGTAAATGACAAAAACTGATTTGGCGATCTGCTTGACATTGAATGCATGAGCTTTAACAGCTGATGTTATGTCGTTTATTTATAAGTTGGGTATGCATATGCAAAATAAAGAATTGCTTTGGAATGATTATTTATTTAACATTTGTTAACTGGCAAAGGTGACTTGGAATGAGCCAATTTTCAGAAGAGGCCTGGGGAGAAACACTCCAGACGCATGTCTTTATAATGTGGGAGAAAACCCACACAAATGCAGGGAGGACATGCAGACTCCACATATAAGGCACTCCAGCCGAGAATCAAACCAGAGAACCTCTTGCTGTAAGGCAACAATGCTACTACATCACCACTGCACCATCCATTAAAATAATGCAATCTCCTTGCCCATTAATGTGAATGATAAATCTCCGATACCTCACCAGGGCCTATCATCCTTCTTGTCCTTTTTGCATCCCTATCCTCCGTTGTTTAGTTCCAGAAGGAAAAGTATGATGGTTATGCTGTGTTGTCTGCAGTCTGAGAGCAGAGTAATGCTGACAACAGTGTTATGAATTGAACTGCACAGTAGAAACTGGGTAGTGGATATAATGCTTAAGTTCATTGTCTACAGCTGTGTTATAGACAGAGCTGATGAGTCAAGCCTTTTAGGATTTAAAAGCACTGTTTGCTTACTCCTCTCATTTTTAGTAATAATTTTAAAGTAGAAGTAGTCCTGTTGTCGAATTGATTTGGAGTATAGCTGTACATACATTAAATGTGTTGGTGTGTTCCAACAAGTGAGTATAGTTAAAATTAATTTTAGGGGTTAGTATAAATATCTATATGCACTGTCTGACAATACTTGTGAAGTTCCATTAAATGATTATCTAATGTAACTGCTCACTTTGCAGAATTAGGAAAAAGGATTCTGAAGATGTTAAGCAGAAGAGCTGTTGGGGTTTTGTTTCTGATGATTACATTTAGTTTCCTTTTAGATTCGAACTGATGATAATAAAAGCAAAGTGAATAGGGTGAAAATTTATGGGAAAAAAAAATTTGATGATGGTTTCAAATTAGGATGTCAGGGTTGGCCTCGTGAGGTGTCCCTTACATTAGTGAGTGGTGATCACTGACATATACAGCAGTAATCTGAGTGAAAGTTCATTAATGATGATAATTTCATCATATGCCAGGTCTTTATGCTTTGACTCCTACTTTGTTGAAAGGTACACTGGAGAGAGATGTGGGGCTTGTGCTGGGACCTGCGACATTGCATGAAGGCAACATAGATCTTTAGTATCTCTTTCTAGAGATGGAGGCCTAGGGCTTGGGCTCTCAAGGTCAGTTCGTCCAGCAAGGTTTTGGGCAGTGATAATGGGACCAAAGTTCCCGAGACTACCTGGGCCTGTAGCTTTCACAGGCAGAAGGAAAGATGGCACAAGATGAGGTAGAGGAACAGTGCTATGCTTGTGGCAAACAATACCAAGTTCCACTTTTAAACTATAAGCACTGCGCTAATATTTTGAATTACTTACTGACCTCTCTTCAGTGTTGGAGAAGTGGGGTTACATTGCTTTTCTGTATTCAGGGGCTATACCAACAAGGCTAATGATTTTTTTTCTTAAAATAGAACACATGACATACCCAAAAGAGAATGTTATTTAACTGTTCATCTAACATTGTTTCTATGAAAGGGAACTTATATTTAATGATCCTGCTACTGAAAGTGAAATGTTGCATAGTTAGTAAGACACAAATGTCTACAAATGCCAATACACAAGTTTACTTAAACATGTAAGATTTCACTGAGAAGATATTATAATTCAACATTAAATGGAGGTATTGGTTAAGGGAAATGAGACATACTTATGTAAGGTGTCAGATATACCACAGAGTCAGCAGATGGAACTGGGCATGCTAGGGTGGGGAAATATTTGTCTGTAGTATTTACTGTTTCACATACTGGTACAAGGACTATGAAATATGGTTGTGAGTTACAGGTGATGTTAAACTCTGCAGTTTAGCATACTTTCCAGGAGTATTGAATGTGCTTAATGGTGAGTGCAATGTGGCCAAAGCAAGGATGAGAAACAAATAAGGTGCATATGTTGTGGGGAAATATACTAACTTCTGTATTATAAAAAAAAAAGTCTGCAGTGAGCCTTGTGGAATAAAGCTTAATAATGCAGTGCAGCAGCAGCAATAACAATAAATTATGGCTGGAATCAGAACTACATTTTTAGAAAATGTTAACCTAAAATCTGGCAACTTCAAGAACTACAGCCTGAATCTAACATTTCCTGCAGTGTATATCTCTGTCATTCCTTTTGTTTTTCTGGTTTAGCCACTGAAACATAAACATGCAGCTGTACTATTCAAGTTATCAGATATGCTAACGAATGCACAGCTTAGCTCTTCTTTGTAAATTATTACTGTAAGAGTTACTTATCAGATTTACTTCATCATGTCACAGTCCCCACTGGCAGTCATATTAGCGGTGTATGACACTGCCATTTACATATTTATCCTGCCATTAAACAATGCTGTATGACTTTTCAGTTCAGTATTTCTTACGCCATTAAACAAGGAGAGTGCTGCCTTTAGGTTTGTAGATTTCAAATATTTGTCATGCTACAAGAACCTACAGTTCACTAATTAAAACATTTTATGCTATAAAGAACATATTTTTATATCAGCAACAATATATTTGTAAGGGAAATCATTGGGTTTTGTACTCCACAGCATATACTCTGTTATTTTGTTATAACTGCAATACAAACTGCAACTTATAAACATAATGTAGTGAAGTGAGTAGGTTAAATTAAGTCACTAAACAATAGCCTATTGTAAATTTATTACATGAACATTTCTGGAAAAATCTAGGATTATCATACCCTTTCTTTGTAAAATCACAGTACTATAACATTTACTAGGTTAATATCCAAAATAATGAAACTAATAGTCCTGCCAACTCTGTTTAAAATGAGACAGACAGAAGCACACTCACACACACACCTGTTTATGAGCAATTTAGAAGAATTCCAGTTTACCTATATCTTTGTGATGCAGTGTGAAAGCAGATCACCTACTGCAAACCTACTTGCACATGGGGAGCACATGCAGACTCCTCTCAGAAGGCTCATCATTGAAGAACCAATGTGGGGAAAACGCACCAAGTGCTGTAAACTCATAACATTGAGCACTGCTCCACTGTTCTGCCATGTGTGTATATATGTAATGTGTATATGTGTGTGTGTGTGTGTGTATAGTTACAATCTACAAGAGCGAACAATAGTATGAGCAGTTTTCATCAAATGGGTTGCTTCAGGAAGATTTGTCCTTGTCCCTATGTAGCAGTGATCCCAGAGTCCATTAGAGCATTTGGAGAGGTGCCTATGAGGGAATGCTTTTTAGGGATGTAAAAAAAGTGAACAATAGTGTGAGCAAATATTCTTTGTAATGGTTTTACCAGCAGCTTTTTGTATTGGATTGCTTTGCAGTGGTATAAGGGAATTTGGCCTTATCATGCTGTTGTGTGATCTCAAAGTTGGTATCACACACACACACACACACACACACACACACACACACACACACACTAACTTCTTGGTTGGTACAGTGGAGAAAAGTGAAAAGCCCACTAGCAATACTTCAGTCAGTGCACCATCACAAAATGCACTGGCATTGATTACTGTGTTTCCAAGAACAACTACAAAGAGTGCTGACACACTGTCAGGCAAAGGACTAGTGAGAGTAATGGTAGCAAATGCCAGTTTGTGTACCACACACGCACTTCACAAATGGGTGCTAAGCAGCAGTACATACGTATGTGCATGTGCTTTTCATGGGTGAAATGAAATGAGATTTCAGCGAATCAAAGGAGACCCATATTTTATTTATTTTACATTTGTTAACCGGGAAAGTCCAACTGGATACAGGTCCATTTTCAGCGGAGGCCTGCAGAGAAAAGCTCAAAGTATACATTACTAGTTTAATTTCAGTGAAAATTATTACAGTAAATTATCACAAAATTGAAATTTTTAACATATGTAGACAGGTGCGCGGTGGTGGTGCTGCGGTAGCATTGTCGCCTCACAGTAAGATGCTGTCCGGTTCGATTCTTAGCTAGAACGTCTTCTGCGTGGAGACATGCGTGAATGGGCATACCTTCGTTGAAGGTTGTGCATCAGGGCTGGTAACTTGGCACATAAAAATCAACTACCAATCATTAGTGGACCGGAGTTCTGCTGTGGTGACCCCTAACCGGGAAAAGCCGAAAGACACAAACAAACAAAACAATTTCGACTCGCATACAGACAGGATAGGTTGGTAGTTAGTATCTAAGAAACAAAATAGTGTTTTTTTTTTTTTTTATAGAAGGAAAGTGTAACAAAAGGTGGTAACATAGATGGTATCATCTGAATTTTAAATCTTTCCATAGGAGAGAGATTTACAAAACTGTAAGCAGTTAGTGGATCAAAGATATAAGCTATTAGTTGGTTATATTACAGTTGGTTGGGTAATTCTAGCCTGTCTAATGATTGAAGGTTAACACGGTGATGGATTCTATAAGGTGACCCTGTGGCAAATCTGGCAATATTATTGTAGCAGCTATTCAATTTATTGAGGTTTGATTTGGCTAGGTTAGCAAAGATGGTTGAGGCATAAAGAAGGGTTGATAGCAGATGTGTACAGGCAATAACTGTTCTACCAGATGGGGTTAGGAATTGCTTAATCCTGTATAAAGAGCCTAGTTTTTTGTTGACTGTTTTAATAGTTTTGTCTATGTTAGCATAAAACTTAAGGTTGTCGTCGATTACTCCCAGTAGTTTAGTACTAGGTTCTGGGGAAATTATGGTGCCATTGTTAGATGTTATTGTGAGAGGTGGTGAGGGGATCTTGCGAGTGGGGGAGAAGAGCAATAGTTTGGTTTTGTTTGGGTTCAGTAGTAGTTTTCGACCTGTGAGCCAGTTCTCTACTTGGTTGAAAGTGTGATTTTGTGATAAACCTTGTAGATCTGAGGGGGAGGTGGCAGAGCAGATTAAGGTGGCGTCATCTGCGTACTGAATGCATGTTGCACTTGGGATGACTTTATGCAGGTCATTAATGAATAAGGAGAATAAGAGGGGGCCCAGTGCAGATCCTTGAGGGACTCCAAGGGTGACTGGTAAAAGGGATGACAGATTCTCTTTCTATAGTACAGCTTGTCTGTCACTTACGTAAGAATGAAACCAGTTTATTGCTAGGTTATCTATGGGGAGTGATTTTAGTGCGTCTAAGAGTAGCTGGTGATTTACCATATCGAATGCCTTTGATAGGTCTAGAAAGAGGGCAGAGGAGAGCTTGTTATTACAGTTTTGATTTATTTTATGAGAGAAGCAAAGAAGGGCTGAGGGTGTACTATGGCAGGGTCTAAATCCATGCTGGGAGGGGGCTAGGAGAGAGTTTTGATTCAGGTAGGCAAGAAGTTGCTTATGGATGCATTTGTCCATTATTTTAGCCAAGGGAGACAGAATGGCTATAGGCCTGTAATTTGAAAGTTCAGTGGAATTTCCCCCTTTGTGTAGAGGAATAATGTGGGAAATTTTCCAGATGGAGGGGATATAAGCTTGGAGAATTGTTCTATTGATTAAAATTGAAATGGGGTATGCTATTTCCTTAACAGCTTTTTGGAGATATTCAGCAGGTAGTAGGTCTGCTGAGAGGGTGGTGGGTTTCAGTTTCTTCAGTAATGACTTAAAAGATGTTGGTACTGGATCAAGCTTGAATGGGATTTTATCAGGTGTGGAATTGCTGGTAGTTAGGGTATTGTGAGATTGTTTGTTGGCTAGGGATTGCACTGTTTCAGTAAAAAAAGTATTGGCAACAATTTTAGGAGGTTGTTGGAGGGTAGTTGGGGGGTAGGGGTAGTTGACTGACCTGGGCAGAGTAGTTTTTTAATGCCTGACCAGAATTGTTGTGGCTGGTTTTGGTGCTTTTGTTGTAGATTGCAGTAGTATTTCTTTTTATCTAATATAATAGCCTTCTTAGTATCATTCCTCGACTGTTTATATAAGAGGTAGTTTTTTGGGGATTTAGTGGTTTTCCAGGTGGTCCACATTTTGGTTCTGCTAACAATCTTTTTTGTATCATTGGACAGCCACGGTTCAACTTTGTTATTGGTTCTAATAGTACGTTTGGGCACATGGTTGTCAAGGATAGCAAGAAATGTAGAGTTAAAGCATGAGACTGTTTCATCTAGAGGAAGTAATGTTAAGTTGGACCAGTTACATGAGTTAAGTTCTTTCTGGAAATTAGTCTGAATAAAGTTCTTAGTATTTCTAATGGTTTTGAAGGTAGATTGATGAGGGATGTCATTTCTTTTTTTGATTATATATGTGAGGGAGGGATCACTAAAGTCTTCAGGTAGGGTGCTTGTTTGGTATAGCTGGGGTGGATTGTTTATTAATATCCTGTCAAGGATACTTTCCTTATTGTTGGGCTTATTGATTCTGGTAGGTGATGAGATTATCTGAGAGAAGCCATGCAAATTTATATTGGTTGAGGGGGAATCTGCAGAGCAAGTATACCAGTCCATATTATAGGTTCATAGGTTCATACTAGGCTATCTGCCCTAGGGCATTTATAAGCCTAGCCAGAGTATGTTTGGCTTTCGCCACCCATTTTAAATTAATTTTGCTATGCCCTTTTTCGAGGTTAGTATACTGTGCCTCTGTCTAACAGTGACACAGAAGTGATACCCGGGGTAAACCTATGATCTCCCATCCACTCATCAAGATTCCTCTTGAAGAGAGTCAATGAGGGACTGTGCCTAACCTGGACTGGGATTTTATTCCATAGTGAAGGGAGTCTCTGGGTTATGAATCTGTCCCTCCAGCATGTCCTATTTATTTCAGTGCTGAGGTTCAAGTCTCTCGAGTGTAGCTCGATGGGATTTGGATTTTTTGAGGTGCAGCATGTCCCTTAATTCCGGGTTGGACATGGCCTTATACATCAGGCACAGGTCACCTCTGAGCAGGCGGTATGCCACTGAGTAGAGCTGGAGTTTCTTTAACTGGGCAGCATATGGCATCTGTTTGAGCCCTTTGATCCTCTTGGTGAGGTACTTTTGGGGTCTTTCCAGTTGCTGCAGGTGTTTGGTAAGGTACATCCGAAAGGGGGCATTGTACTCGATTATGGGCCTGATGAGGGATGAGTAAAGAGGCACGATGACCTCCCCTAATCTAGATGTGAATCCCTTCATGATTAGGTGGGCTATATAAAATGTTTTTCTAACCACTTTGGCCACGTGGTTGTCAAATGAGAGATTGCTATCAACTTGGGTCCCCAGCTCCCTAATTACTTCTTCTGTACTTAATGGATTACCACCTATGTGGTAATTTGTGGGCACTGTTTTTGCCAAAGGGGATGACTATACACTTTTTGGCGTTTAGCTTGAGGCCATGGCTCTGGCACCAGTTGTCTGTTTCTATGAGGCCCTTTTGGAGGATGCTTGTGTCGGCTGGAGAGTCGATTATGGCGCCCAGTTTGCAGTCATCTGCTTACCTGGTCAGCCACAGTCCTTCCGTGTTGGCCTGTACCTCCGAGAAATATATACCAAACAAGAGAAGTCCCAGGACTGAGCCTTGTGGGATGCCACTTGTAACTGGTTTGGAGTCTGACATGGCTCCAGCAATTCTAACCATGTGGGTTCTGTCCTTGAGCCAGTTTGCAACCCATCTAGTGACATAGGGGTTTATATTTAAGCTGGTGAGCTTATCTATAATGCCCGAGTGGGGTATTGTATCGAAGGCTTTTGCGAGGTCCAGATAGGCTGTGTGGACCACCTTCCCTTCGTCAATGGCCTTGGTGACTGTTTCAAAGAAGTCAACCAGGTTTGAGAGGCAGGATCTGCCCTTAACAAAGCCAAACTGGGTAGGATCCAGTGTCTGTAGGTCCCCAATATCTTTATTTATGAGGTCCATGATGATCCTTTCCATAGCTTTGCAGACCAAGTTAGTCAGGCTTATGGGGCGATAGTTTCCAGGGTCCGTTGAGGCACCACCTTTGTGGAGAGGGACCACTGTTGCTGTACGCCACTCTTTGGGTACATATCCTGTAGTAAGGCTGAGACTGAACAGTAGTTTTATGTTTGGGTTTAGCTCTTCTTGGAGTTCATGTAGGAGCAGCCTGGGACACCGTGTGGTCCCATTGATGCTGTGTTTTTGCTTTGGAGAGGGCTCCCACCTGAGCATCTGAGATGTCAGGGGCAGCACTCTGCTGGGATAGATATTTGCCCTTTTGGTGGGGAGGGAGAGGTTTGCGCTGAACCTGTCAGCTAGGATGTTGGCAATGTCTGTGGGATCAGTGTAATTTTTTGTCATTTTGGACTAATTCTGAGCATATCTGGGAATTCCCACCCAGGTTCCTAACATAACTAAAGAAAGCCTTGTGATTATCCTTAGTGTCCTGTGCAATTTTTCTCTCGAAGCTGGCCTTTGACGATTTTATGAGTGCCCTTAGTTTTTGCTAATACTGATCAGAGATGCCTTCCCTTTTGGGATTTTGCTCTATCATGTAGTAGCTTCCTCCTTCTATTGTATAGTTTGTTTATGGCTGGGGTCCACCAGACAGGTCGTCTGCCTTTGGAGGATTGGGTCTTGGTTTTATTTGGGATTGCATGATCCATGCATTCCTGAAGGTGTTCATAGAATGCATTTATAAAGGATTCTGCGGTCTGGGCCGTATTTTCCACAGGCTCGGGGCTTTGAAGGATTCCACCTCGTTTTGAGGAGTGTGGACTTTGCTTTAGAGAAGTTTTTCACTGTGGTTTTCTGGGCAGGGGGTGGGGTCGGGTTGTGGATATCTAGTGCGATCAGTTTATGGTCTGCTCTTACCAGTGAGGATACACTTCTGGTCTGGAGCATAGAGTCCCCATGTTGGTGATGATCAGGTCCAGTATGTTTTCCCCTCTTGTGGGAGTGGTAACAAGTTGTTCCATAGAATTTGAGTTTATGAATTCTAGGAACCTTTGGGCAAGGGTGTTGGAGCTAGAGTAATGCTCCCAATCTATGTTTGGGTAGTTGAAGTCGCCCAATATAATGGTGTTCGGAGAGATCTTCATATTTTCCAGTGTTCTCAGGAAGGCCGAGTGGGGTTCCTGGGTTTGGGAGGGTGGTCTGTAGCAGGCTATAAACTGGAAGGCAGTTTTACCCACTGTTAGTTGCACATGGATAGTCTCTGATGCTTCGTGCTTTGCCACCAACCTGGAGGTGTGGGTATCTTTGATGAATATCGATACTCCCCTCCTTTTGTGGTTCGGTCCAAGTTTTGGGGCGAAAAGCATGGTATGAGGTATAACCTGGTAGTGCTGGGGTGCTCTCGGGAGTCCTGAACCAGGTTTCTGTTACTGCACAGATATCGATGTTCTCCATGCTAAGGAGAGTTTCGAGTGCGTGCATCTTGAGGTTTAGACTTCTAGCGTTGAGTAGCATTACTCTTAGTTTCTTATCCCTTGTGATACCTATGGAGGTGGGTTTGTCTTTGAGCCTTGCCTAAAAAAGGCACTATGGGGGTAGCAAGAGCCTTTGCCAATATCCAAAAGTCCAGGGGTGACAGGTGCAAGCCGTCCCTAGCAAAGCATTGTGGCTTGTCGTGCATATCATCCCAAGCTGACAGGCATTGGATCCCCTTTGAATGACACCAATACTTAAGCCAATTGTTGAAATTGATCATCTTGTCTTCATATTGTGGCATCATTCTTGGTGAGGGTAAGATGCTACTCAAGGTCAGGGTCATACCAGCCTGGGCTACATGCTCAGAGAGCTCCTCTATGTCTCTTTTCATGTAGTCCAGGGAGGTACATCTCAGGTCATTCACACCAGCATGGACAATGACTGAGTCATATTTGTACTTGCCTTGGAGTGACCTGAGTGCTTGTGTTATGTGGCGGATCCTAGCACCAGACAGGCTGCTCACCGTGACCTTCTCCTTCTTCAGCCTGGTGAGCGGGACGTCAGTGTGCCTGACAATAGAGTCACCTATTACAAGTGTATCAGGTGTGTTGTTTAGCCTTAAGGGCTGTGACTGTTCGGCACACTGGCTTTGTGAGATATGTGTTGCACGTGTTTTGTTTTGGGGTAGCGGTTGCTTGGGTGTCTGCTTTGGAGGTCTCTTTTGCTTAGGCAGATCTTTATTTAGAGCCTCTGAGTATGTTTTTGTGTGATTATGTGTTTGGTTTGCTGTCGTGGTAGGTCTATGTGAGACTGGAATTGTAGTGAGTGTGGTTTCCTTCTCCTCCTGACTGGTTATGCCAGTACTGAGTTGAGAGAGCTTAGCCTCCAGTTTGGCTATATGGTTGCATCTCTCACATGTGTTGGAATTTGTTGGGAGGAGGAGAGGGTTGTCTGTGTACATGAGCAGTTGTAACATTGCCTCAAGATTCCCATATTCGCCAGCTGGACCGGAGAGGAGATTGACAACTGACCTTTGGACATGCTAGAATAATATTGGGAATTCCTTTATAATTGAAAACAAGGGCCAATGGGGAGCGAGGGTGTAGTGCTTTTAATTTTTAGTGCTGACTTATAATTGCTTTAGTGAGCAAGTGCCAGGTAACAAGTGCAATGTGTTACAGGTAACTTAAATGCAAAAACGACAAACAGTAACTTTCTTTCAAGCGAAGCAAGGAAATAAGTACAGTAAGCAATGCAGATATCACTAGGGATCCACAGAAGCGCTGAGAAGCTGCGTTTTAGGTGGAATTAGCGTTCCAGGGAAATAACAAGCATACAAACAAAGCTAGATTCAGTAGGCCTGGATCTAGTCTATGCTACAGCAAACAAGGTGTACCAATTTCAGTAAGATACAGTTCAAATATTCAGGCACTACTCTGAGAATAATAGTTTCCTGGGGCAGTTAGTAGACAGCCATTGGAGGATACTCTCCAAGGTATTTGTGTTGTCACTTGGAGGAATATAGATACAAACAATGTTTATAGATTTGTGTTTGTTCATTTGGACCTTTGTGATGAGTATTTCTGTATTGTTAGTGACCTGGGTATTTGGATTACCAGTTTTGGATACTTCCACAGTGGATTTATACAAGATGGCTACCCCACTCCTTTTTTAGAGATGCGATCAAGCCATACTATATTGTAACCTGGGGGTATAACTTCATTATCAGTGGTAGTAGGTTTGATCCAGGTTTCGGAAAGGCATAAAACATCAGGGGAGTGGACATTCAGGAAGGCATGTAAACAGTTAATTTTCTTGTTTATACTTCTAAAGTTTAGATGACACACTAAGAAAATGAGTTGGTGGCATTATCTGAGTTCCGTAGACTAGTAAGGCTGTTATTTGTGGGGTTTATAGTGACAAGTGGGGTTGGGCCTGGGTTAGGGGTGATGTCATCATTCACTATGAGGTTTAGCTAGTAGTACAATATTGTTTATGTCCTTAGTATTCCTGAAGTAGTGCTTTACTGGCTTTGTGAATGTCTATGCTGTACTGCTATTAACTGCTGTTTATTCTGCATTTCTTTTTGTATATAACCTAAAATGCTGCTGTGTTCCTATCTAATTATGTAAATAAGTCACTGATACAGTGGATGTTAGTGCTAGTTAACCTGTATTTGCCTACCTGTAATTATTACTCTCAACCCTCATTGTTTTTACCTTCCCTGAAGCATTGCTCTGAAGTTCTCCTCCTCCTCTCTTTTCATAGCCCCTAGAGGACCTTCTCCTGCAGTATTCTGGTCACAGCAACAGTGGGTTGTGGACCTTAACTGTTACCCTGCACCTCAGACCAAATAGGTTGCTTCAAGAAGATTTGTCCTTATCTCTATGTAGCAGTGATCCCAGAGTCCATTATAGCATTTGGAGAGGTGCAGGTGGCATTGGGGCGTATGAGACTTTGCTGACATGAAAACATATCAACTGTGTTCAAACTTGATGACATTTGTATCTATCATAGGTTCATACTAGGCTATCTGCCCTAGGGCATTTATAAGCCTAGCCAGAGTGTGTTTGGCTTTCACCACCCATTTTAAATGAATTTTGCTATGCCCTTTTTCGAGGTTAGTATACTGTGCCTCTGTCCAACAGTGACACAGAAGTGATACCCAGGGTAAACCTATGATCTCCCATCCACTCATCAAGATTCCTCTTGAAGAGAGTCAATGAGGGACTCTGCCTAACCTGGACTGGGATTTTATTCCAGAGTGAAGGGAGCCTCTGGGTTATGAATCTGTCCCTCCAGTATGTACTATTTATTTCAGTGCTGAGGTTCAAGTCTCTCGAGCGTTTAGCTCAATGGGATTTGGATTTTCTGAGGTGCAGCATGTCCATTAATTCCGGGTTGGACATGGCTTTTTAAGTCAGGCACAAATCGCCTCTGAGCAGGCGGTATGCCACTGAGTAGAGCTGGAGTTTCTTTAACCGGGCAGCATATGGCATCTGTTTGAGCCTTTTGATCCTCTTGGTGAGGTACTTTTGGGGTCTTTCCAGTTGCTGCAGGTGTCTGGTAAGGTACATCCCAAAAGGGGCATTGTACTCAATTATGGGCCTGATGAGGGATGAGTAAAGAGGCACGATGACCTCCCCTGATCTAGATGTGAATCCCTTCATGATTAGGTGGGCTATATAAAATGTTTTTCTAGCCACTTTGGCCAAGTGGTTTTCAGATGAGAGATTGCTATCAACTTGGGTCCCCAGGTCCCTAATTACTTCTTCCGTACTTAATGGATTACCACCTATGTGGTAATTTGTGGGCACTTTGTTTTTGCAAAAGGGGATGACTATACACTTTTTGGCATTTAGCTTGAGGCCGTGGCTCTGGCACCAGTTGTCTGTTTCTATGAGGCCCTTTTGTAGGATGCTTGTGTCGGCTGGAGAGTCGATTATGGCGCCTAGTTTGCAGTCATCTGCGAACTTGGTCAGCCACAGTCCTTCCCTGTTGGCCTGTACCTCCGAGAAATATATACCGAACAAGAGAGGTCCCAGGACTGAGCCTTGTGGGACGCCACTTGTAACTGGTTTGGAGTCTGACATGGCTCCAGCAATTCTAACCATGTGGGTTCTGCCCTTGAGCCAATTTGCAACCCATCTAGTGACATAGGGGTTTATATTTAAGCTGGTGAGCTTATCTATAATGCCAGTGGGTATTGTATCGAAGGCTTTTGCGAGGTCCAGGTAGGCTGTGTGGACCACCTTCCCCTCGTCAATGGCCTTGGTGACTGTTTCAAAGAAATCAACCAGGTTTCAGAGGCAGGATCTGCCCTTAACAAAGCCGAACTGAGTAGAATCCAGTGTCTGTAGGTCCCCAGTATCTTTATTTATGAGGTCCATGATGATCCTTTCCATAGCTTTGCAGACCAAGCTAGTCAGGCTTATGGGGCGATAGTTTCCAGGATCCATTGAGGCACCACCTTTGTGGAGAGGGACCACTGTTGCTGTACGCCACTCTTTGGGTACATATCCTGTAGTAAGGCTGAGATTGAACAGTAGTTTTATGTTTGGGTTTAGCTCTTTTTGGAGTTCATGTAGGACGCAGCCCGGGACACCGTCTGGTCCCATTGATGCTGTGTTTTTTGCTTTGGAGAAGGGCGGCTCTTATTTGAGCATCTGAGATGTCAGGGGGGCAGCACTCTGCTGGGATAGATATTTGCCCTTTTGGTGGAGAGGGTGGGAGAAGTTTGCGCTGAACCTGTCAGCTAGGATGTTGGCAATGTCTGTGGGTTTGGTGCATTTTTTGTCATTTTCGACTAATTCTGAGCATATCTGGGAATTCCCACCCAGGTTCCTAACATAACTAAAGAAAGCCTTGTGATTATCCTTATGTCCTATGCAATTTTTCTCTAAAAGCTGGCCTTAGACGATTTTATGAGTGCCCGTAGTTTTTTGCTAATACTGATCAGAGATGCCTTCCCTTTTTGGGATTTTGCTCTATCATGTAGTAGCTTCCTCCTTCTATTGTATAGTTTGTTTATGGCCAGGATCCACCAGACAGGACGCCTGCCTTTGGAGGATTGGGTCTTGGTTTTATTTGGGATTGCATGATCCATGCATTCCTGAAGGTGTTCATAGAATGCGTTTATAAAGGATTCTGCGGTCTGGGCCGTATTTTCCACAGGCCCGGGGGCTTTGAAGGATTCCACCTCGGTTTTGAGGAGTGTGAAATTTGCTTTAGAGAAGTTTTTCACTCTGGTTTTCTGGGCAGGGGGTGGGGTCGGGATGCGAATATCCAGTGAGATTAGTTTATGGTCTGATCTTACCAGTAAGGGATACAATTCTGGTCTGGAGCATAGAGCCCCCATGTTGGTGATGATCAGGTCCAGTATGTTTTCCCCTCTTGTGGGAGTGGTAACAAGTTGTTCCATAGCATTTGAGTTTATAAATTCTAGGAACCTTTGGGCTAGGGTGTTGGAGCTAGAGTAATGCTCCCAGTCTATGTTTGGGTAGTTGAAGTCGCCCAATATAATGGTGTTTAGAGAGACTTTCATATTTTCCAGTGTTCTCAGGAAGGCCGAGTGGGGTTCCTGGGTTTGGGAGGGTGGTCTGTAGCAGGCTATAAACTGGAAGGCAGTTTTACCCACTGTTAGTTGCACATGGATAGTCTCTGATGCTTCGTGCTGTGCCACCAACCTGGAGGTGTGGGTATCTTTGACAAATATTGATACTCTCCCCTCCTTTTGTGGTTTGGTCCATGTTTTGGGGCCGAAAAGCATGGTATGAGGTATAACCTGGTAGTGCTGAGGTGCTCTCGGGAGCCTTGAACCAGGTTTCTGTTACTGTACAGATATCAATGTTCTCCATGCTAAGGAGAATTTTGAGTGCGTGCATCTTGAGGTTTAGACTTCTGGCATTGAGTAGCATTACTGTTAGTTTCTTATCCCTTGTGATACCTATGGAGGTGGGTTTGTCTTTTGAGCCTTGCCTAAAAAAGGCACTATGGGGGTGGCAAGAACCTTTGCCAATATCCGAAAGCCCAGGGGTGACAGGTGCAAGCAGTCCCTAGCGAAGCATTGTGGCTTGTCGAGCATGTCATCCCAGGCTGACAGGCATTGGATCCCCTTTGAATGACACCAATACTTAAGCCAATTGTTGAAATTGATCATCTTGTTTTCATATTGTGGCATCATTCTTGGTGAGGGTAAGATGCTACTCAAGGTCAGGGTCATACCGGCCTGGGCTACATGCTCAGAGAGCTCCTCTGTCTCTTTTCATGTAGTCCAGGGAGGTACATCTCAGGTCATTCACACCAGCATGGACAATGACTGAGTCATATCAAAACTGCTTTAAGTCAGTCATTTTCAGGCAATTGACTTAGATCAACCAGTCTGGTAATATAGTGAAAATGTTAGCACTGCATGAGTTTGGCACTACTCACATGTGTCCCTGACAATGCCTTGGGAGATATATTTTAGTCTTAGTCTTATTAACAAAGCAGATCAGTTAAACTTGTACCTACAATAAACGTTTAAAAAATGCAGGAAAATCTTCTGCTGAGTTATCACATGCTGCATAATTTCATCACTTTCTTGCCTTACAAAATCTACATTGGCAAGAATTTCCACACTAGCTTTCTCTAACCCACCTGATCATCATCATCATCCATAAAATTATCAATAAACATCATAACTGCCTTGTATTATTAAACTTAGTGGATCCTTGCTCCTCTAATAGGTGCCTTTGGCTAAACTACCTTAACCAAAACCCACAATTGTGCTGGCCTGTTCCTGTACTTTAAACTATGTCTTTAAAATCTGGAATTCAATTCTGACCACCATGAGACAAGAAATCAACCAAATAAATTTAAAAACCTACTAAAACAACCCTTCTGATTCAGCATGCTGATATTTCATATTGCTTAATAGTCTAACCCTAGTAAAATAACGTAGTCCTCACTCTTGGCTTCACACAATCTGTTTTTACCTACATTCATCTTTTCTGTAAAATTTCATTTTTCCTTTTGTCTCTTACATAAATATTCCTATAATATATATAAAAATAGTGAAAATTCAACTTCTGTTTCTGGAAAGTGCCTCTTATTCATATAATTTCCAGGGACGTGATATTCCTTTTTTTTTTTTTTTGAAATGAAATTCTCTTTCAGTGAGAAGTCATCTGTGAATTATACATGTGAATTTTAAGTGTAATTTCTAGTCATTACACTGATATTATAATTTTCATTTTCACCAATATACTTTAAAACCTAAAACGGATTATAGCACAGAACACTCAGTAATTCAAGCTGGCAGTATTATAAATAACAATGAGCAGAAATACATCTTGTGGCGAACTAAAATGCCAGATTCCATGAAAATCCCACATTTTTTCAATTCTGACAGTCCAAATTCTGGATTTACTGGTATTTTTCATGGAAAAATGAGCATTCTGTAGCCATGATAATTGTATAGTGCAATAATGTAATGCCTTGTGCTCAAAAACACTGTTTCCTCTGCTACTTGAATAACTTTTTCTTTCTCATATGACTATGTAAATATATGGTGTAACTCAAGCTTTTTCCCCAGGCCCCTTTTGAAAAGGGGTTATTTCTAGACCAGCTGAAGTTTCCCGGTTGATAAAAGCAATAACTAGATTATTTATTTATTTTGACATTTGTTTACCGGAAAAGTCCAACTGGACACAAGCCCCTTTTCAGTGGAGGCCCTGGGAGAAAAGCTCAAAGACAAAGTTAACAATAATAGTAGATTATGTACAAAAGTAAAGTAGTTACACGTTTCATTGTGAACATATATATGTAAGAAGGATAAAAATACATATGAGTAAACAGGAATTTATATACAATGGGTAATACAAACTTATTAAAAAGTGTCATATGTTAAGTTTCCATGATCTAGGTAGAAATAACATTTATAGTATATAAAAATGGTCTAAGACATGGATCATAAAGAGAGGAGGATAAGGAGCGAGATAAGAGGAGACTATAAAGGAAGAAACAGACAAACTGCAGAAAAGAAGTACTGAGAGAGATAGGTTAGCAGTATGTAGGCTGTGGTGACTTATGGGTAGAGTGTTGAGAGATATACAGACAAATAATTAGTCAATGTGGAGTTAGAAGGGAGATGAAAGAGAACAGTTAAACAGGTATGATTTGAAAGGAATACAACAATGAGAATATATAAAAGAAATTGAAATCTACAGTGAAAGAAGAGAAGCGTTGATGTGAAGGCTGCAGTGGTATTTAGCCCGGAGGTGAGCAAGGACAAAGTCATAGGTCAGTTAAGTGAGACTTGAGAAGTTTTTTGAACTGTTTAGTATTAGTAACAGGATATGTTGAGGGATAGAGTTCCAAGTTCTGGAGACATGGTTGGAGAAGAGAGAATCCCCTGAACTGTTGTTAGATTGTGTAACTTGCAGAAGAAATTTCTCAGAAGATCTAACGAGCCTTTTATTTGAGTAGGGTTGTAGTAGACTTTGAAGTGTGGGGCACTTATCAGGTTGGTATAGCATGCTGTCAGCAGTTGTAAGTTGGGTGTAGGTTAAGAATTTGGGTAATTCTAAGCAACTGAGTTGTAAAGCAGCATGCTGATGGGATCTATACGGGAAGTTAATGGCAAATCCGGCTGTTTTATTGTAGCAGACTTCTAGTTTTGTTAGCTTTATTTTTTCAGGTTTGGAAAGATAGGAGAGGTGTGAAACAGGGTGCAGAGTAGGAGAGTCAGGGCAATGGATTGTCTAGCGGATTTGGTGAGGTATGATTTGATTCTATATAAAGCTCAATTTTGTGTGTACCTTTTTAATGTTTAGAGATGGGTGTTTGTCAAACTTCATGCTATTACGGATTGTAATGCTGATCAGTTTTGCTTGATTTACAATATCTATCTTGGTATTGTTGGCTGAATAGATAAGAAAATAAGATAGGCATTCTTGGGATTTATTATTCAGTGCATTACTTTATTTTTATTAGGATTAAGAATTGTACGTTAGATAGCCAAGATTCTACTGCTGAGAAAGATTGTTGGCTTATTTCTTGGAGTTGAGGAAGGGTGGGTGCATCACAGATGAGCGTAGAGTCATCTGCATACTGTATAATAGGGGTTAGTTGGGTTGCATTGTGAAGGTTTTTAGTAAAGATACTGAAAAGGAGAAGACCTAGGATCCGAGCCCTGTGGAACACCCATGGTGACAGGAAATAGTGATAACAGAGAGGAGATATCACAGTGCCGTTTAACAGTTTGATGTCAGTCCGATAGGTAGTTATGAAACCATGCAAGGACTAAGTGGCTGAGGTTTAGGTCGGAAAATTCAGTGAGGAGTTTTTGATGGGAGATGGTGTCAAATGCTTTGGACATGTCTAGGAAGATGGTTGATTGTATTGGGGAAACTTAGTAGGAAATTAGTGATACTATGATTGGGTCAGAAGCATTGTTTGGTATTAGAAAATTATTACATAGTAGGTAATTCATGAGCTAGGTATGAATGCATCCTTTTAGAATTTTGGATAGTGGAGATAAAATTGCTATTTACCTATAGTTAAAGAGCTCTGTAGAGGTTCCGCCTTTATGTAATGGAATGACCTGGGATATTTTCCAAATTTTAGGAATATGTTCTGTGATACACCGATTAATTAATACAGAGACATAAGACGTAGCATCTGCAGCCAGCTTCAGGTATTCGACAGATAAGTTGGCAGGAGCGAGGTATGTAGGTTTTAGGTAGCTGAGCATTTTTTTAATGATAGTGGTTTGAATGAACTTGAAGGAGAAGATATTGGTAGTATCATTAGAGCCTAATGTTACTGTTAGTGAATCATTAGTGTTATTGTTGGTTAGAGATAGTATGGAATTAGTAAAGTATGTATTAAACTGAGTAGGTATACTGTCTTTGGTATTTGTAGTTGGATGCGTTGGAGTCAAGGATTGTCCAGGTTGTAGAAGTTATTTTATGACAGTCCAGAATTTTTGTGGATTGTTGTGCTGTTTTTGTTGAAAGACAGTATAGGATGTTTCTTTATCAGTCTTGATCTGCTTTTTGGTTTTATTTCTAAGTTGCCTGTAGTAATTTAGGCTTGCTTGATTTTTGTTGGCTTGATATTGTGCCCAGTCCTAAGTTTGATTAACTGTTTGTTAACCAGGAACCGTAATTTGATTTTACCCTTTATGGTTCTAGTTGGTGGTAGTCTATTTAATGTGTTTAGGAATGTGTCATTGAAGTAGTCTGTGGCAGTCTATGGGGAGTGATTTGAGTGGGGTCCAGTCACAATGCTGGAGGAAGGACAAAAATGTTTGAGGTGAGAAGTTTTTTTAATTTGTCTATATAAAATATTTTTGGGGGGGTGCAGACATTATCTGAGGAGATAGGTAGGGAGGTGATTTGCTGATGCTATCTGGGAGGCAGCCTGATTGATAGACATATGAGGGTTTGTTGGTTAGAATCCAGTCTAGAATTAACTGTCTATTGCTGTATTTATCAATTCTTGTTGGACATTGATTTAGTTGGGAGAAACCGTGCAGGCTGATGAAGTTAGAGGGATTGTCTGAGTTGCAGGTGGACTGGTAGGTATTAAAATCACCCATTTATGGTTTCCTGTAGGAATGCTAAGGATGACCAGTGAAGAAAATCCCCAATTATAGTGGGGTTGTTTCCAGGAGGGATGTAAGTTACTATAATAGATGTTTGTTGGGATTTATTTCGAGTCAACAAAATAGTATTTTGGCATTATTGAACTCTGGTTTGGTTCTAAGTGTACCAGTTTGAGTGCATTTTTATATATAATGGCTATTCCTCCACTGCGTTTGTTTAACCTGTCTAGTCTGTGAATGCTGAAGCCTGAGGTTAAAATTTCGTTGTTGCTTATCACAGATTTCAACCAGGTTTCAGTTAGAACTGTGATATCAGGGGAATATAGTAAGAGAAATGCATGTATTTTATTTGCTAGACTCCTAAAATTCACATTGAGAAGAAATAGATCAGATCTTTTATGGGTCAGAGTAGAAGTAATATGGGTTTGTGAGTGTGATGGTGTGCAAGTGTCCTGTTGAGTAGTTTTGGGGGACAGGATTTGGGTGGATATCACCACTAGGTTTAAGGTGTGATATTGACTAAAGGCATATGTTTGGGTGGTTTAATGTCAGTTTAGTATATTTTTGAACTAGGTGGGGAGTAGTAAGATGACATGAATGCCTATATGTGAAATATTCTGTTTGGTGGCATAACGTGATTTGGTGCTATATTAATATTTATGGGTGTTCTCCGGGGTGAGAGGGGAAGTGTAATGATAGGTGAGAAGTAGGTTGAGGCTAACCGATTGTGGTAAGTTGTTAAATGAGTGACCAGGAAGAGGAGACTTAGTAAGGATACATTAAACAACAACATTGTGGAATGTGGGATGTTGAGAGATGTATTTTATTTTATGGGCTATAAGGCTAGCTTTTGAATAAGTGGTTAAGAGCTTTAGTAGTAAGTAGGATGAGATAAGCTAAAATAAGGTAGAAGCTAAATAGAGGGTTGTTTGGTTGACAGGAGTAAGATGGAGGAATAATTTAGCAGGGCGAGTGAGGTAAGTAGAAGGTTTATTGGTGGATAGGAGAGTATGAGAGAGGAGGGTATTAAGGAGTGCAGTTTGGGTGTGTATATAGTGACACTACTGCTTGGGTAATTGTAGGTTGTGGGTATGGTTAGGCTAAAATAAATGTATGAGCAGTGGGGGTGGTTGGGGATTGGGGTATGGTGGGGGATCATGAGGGCAGAATGGAGCAGGCTGACACATGCTAGTGGTGGGGGACATGACAAAACAATCAGCAAGCAAGAGAAAGGTAAGTGGAGTTAAGCTCGGGTAGAGACTTACAGGCTATCCCAGGTGAATTTGGAATAGCTATAGTGGGTATTTATTGATATGACTATGATAAGAAAATTGTAAATTATTTAGAGGCTTTGCCAATTTAGATTATTCACTAAGGGGCAGAGGGGAAGAGAGGAGAAATGAAATATAAGCAGGGATTAAAGGACATATTTTTAATAAAGTAAGTAAAGATGTATTTTTAATAGTAGAGTAAACACAGGGGGAAAGTACACTGATGGATCAAGGAGGATCCACAAGCTGTTTGTGAGACGAGAGAGCAGGCACAAGCGCAGACAATAAAAGAAAACAAAATTGTGCTTGGCAAGTAACAAATAAAGTAAATTTCATAGAATTAAGCAGTGTAAAAATATAGTGGTAGTACCCTAAACAATCTAAATGGGATATTGCAGGACCGTAAAGAAAGAAGTTGCAACTGCACTTAGCTAAAGTTCTTGGAAAGAACCATGTCACTTAGTTTAGTGTAAGTTGAAGCAGCACACCATGCAACTGCAATAATTATTTTTTTATAATAGATGCTGGCGGTGCACTGTAGGAAAAAATAAGTTATCAATAATAGTAACAAGTGAAACCACGAATAATATAGTACACTAAGCTAGTACTGCAGGGAGACAGGGAGGGGATGGTAACAGTAATGCTAATACCAGAGACAGGGTTGTGGAAAACCATGGATAGAGTGGAGAGCAGGAAAGTACCTAGCAGTAACTAAGCATACACCAGCAATTATAATAAGTGTACTGTAGGTTTGAACAGATTCATACGACGTGACAACAGTAAATAGAAATAAAACTGAAGACTGTGGTGAAGCAAATAATACTTGTTACAATGTATCTACTCTGTTTGCTAAACTATGTCACTTTAAATATCTGAATAACAGCAGAAACTCTAGTTATTGCAGTTGATAAGCTAGAGACCATAATGGAACAGTGCTCTTGATATAATGCATCTAATCTATGTTTACTATATACTGTCACTTTAAATCTTTAACAGGAAACAATGCTAGCTGGAGCAGTCACTAAAGAGCAGTGAGTCCTATCATAAGCATTAATTAACACCAGAAATGCAAACTAGACCAGTCAGCAAGTTCTGTGTCTATTCCCAAATACTTTAAGAAACCTCTGCAAACTGACATAATAGAGCATGTATATAGACATTCGCAATACTGAACATAAAATTAAGTATTTAACAAAAAAACAGGCACATACTTTATATTCTATGAATAGTCCAGCTTTGCTCCCTGTCCATGAATGCACACAGCTTGTGTAGAAATGAAATGGAGGACCAATTTAGTTGAAAGCTGATAGGAAAAGAAATGTCATAATTGAATGCCTCTGAGTTAAAAATATCACACTGGTTTATGAGTAGGAAGTATAGGGATGGCCCAGTAAAGTTAAAAGATGATAAAGGTACCCCTGGTGGAGATAAGCCCAGGCAGAGATTTGCGGGCTATCCCAGGTAAATTTGGAAAAGCTGTATTGGGTATTTATTGATATGGCTATGAGAAACTGAGAAGCAAAATTTGAATTATTTAGATACATTGCCAATTTAAATTATTCACTAAGGGATAGAGGGGAAGAGAGGAGAAATGAAATATAAAAAGGAATTAAAAGAATTATTTTTAATAGTAAAGTAAGTGAAGATATATTTTAATAGTAAAGTATACACACGGGAAAAGCAGGCTTGATGGGTCAGGGGGAAGGGTTCCACAAGCTAAGTGTGAGAACAGAAATCATGTACAAACACAGACAATAAAATAAAAATTGTGCTCAGCAAGTAACAAGTAAAGTAAATTACATAGAATTAAGCAGTATAAAAATATAGTGGTAGTACCCTACAAACTCTGGATTGAATATTTCAGGTAAGTAAAGAAGGAAGTTGAAACCACATTTAGATACAGTTCTTGGGAAGAGCTGCATCGCTTAGCTTACTGTAAGTTGAAGCAGCACACAGTGCAACTGTAATAATTAATTTTCTATGGTAGATGCAGTCCATGAATGTACACAGCTTGTGGAGAGGTGAAATATATATATAAAATATGTCTCATCAAATATCAAGTGTTCACAAGAGTGAATGTCCAAAGAGTGATCACTTTAGAGTGAAACTAAAGTAATTGAAAATACAAAAAATAAAAAGTAACCCCCCCCACAACACCTGCTAATTATATATGTTAATTCCAAAAACAATTTATGCAGTTACCATAGCCCAGTAAAATCAGTGGAGGAAACAGTGATTTAAGGCCAGAAATACTGGACAATCTAATAATTAGCACAAATGGAAGTCTGGTGTTTGTGTAACAAATGAAACAGCTAGTGTGATATTAGAAGTCTTGGATCAGGAATGCCCTTAAGCTTTGATCCCATAATCCTGAATTAATAAGATACTTTATATCCTACTGCAGCATGACGTATGAAGTATAAGAGGGAAACTAAATGTACTGGATCAGAGAAGGAAAAACATCTGGGAGTGTCCACAACTTCAAGACTTGACTGCAAGTCAGCTGATCCATTAGAGTAATTAATGGGGAAAGGTCCTAGAAGCAAATAAATGATGGTCTCTCTGTAGTGTGCCATGGTCAGATCACACCTTGAGTATTATGTGCAGTTTGAGAGATTAATTATAAAGGGCTGTGATTCTAAGGCTGATGGAGGTAGTCTTCAAAAAGCCATCGGGAATGTGCATGGGATGGTGTGAAGTGAATGACCGGAGACTACAGGAGGCAACTTATCTTTTTATTAAGCATCAGGAGAGTTGAAATGTAGAAGCTATGAATGCACTAGCTCATGTCAATGCATTATGAGTGAGTTGCCTTTAACATAAAGGATAGTAGAGAGAAGGGGCAATGGCAGTAGATTAAAGTAACCAAATGTTCTCTGGTTATGCACAAATAATACTTTGCAAAGAGGATTCTGGAACCAAGAAATGCACACATGAAAAAAGTAAACAATCAACAGAGTGATTAAGGGAGTCATGAGTGATGCAGAGTTACTGTGAAGGGTAAGAAAAGGTCAAGAGTGGTAGAATTTTAAATGTATTTAAAGAGAAAGAGAAGCAGACTGTCCATTACTCTTGTTATGCAAGTGTATCACAATGCCTTTTCTGGAGCCATTGTGGAGTGATAGTACTTAATGGTTCATCATTCCCATGCCTGTGTGGTTTCTTTACAGGAGATGACTGATGTCCTCCTAGTATCTTCCTAAGACCGTGATGCATACTAACATGGAACAGTGTGGGGGCTTTCTAGGGGACATATTAGGCCACATAGAAGGGCCCATTTTATTGCCACGTTAGAGTATGTATCTCCATAATTATACCATTTTTATGTCTTGGTCAGCTTTGCTGAAGAAATGGCAGCATTATGAATTTATGTGATCTCTTGCAGATATAGAATATTACAGTTTCTACTGATGCTTATATCCAAATATCTATAGTACCAGTCAGGTCTCTGGATGCTTAAGCCATAATTCACAGTGAGGTGTTCTAGTGCTTTAAATATTAGTATAAAGAGTTCATCTTTTATTTGAGTCACTTGCAAGTGAAATAAATATATTAAAGCAGTAAAAAAAAATTTTTTAATGTAGTATTTAGGAGAGCACAATACATCTCTCACTATAATGGAGTAAAATAAAATGCACTGACATCATCTGCTTTAGTGTGTGTGTAAGGTTTTGTAATACCAGTGTACTTATGATGTGTCCCGTTTTAAGCAAAGCCATATCACACAAAAATATAAGGTAAAAATAATATGCCACATGAGAAAATATACATATCTCTAAATGCAAAGGCTGTTCTCCGCTATTCACTACTTCTAGATTTCAGAAAGTATTTACTCAAGATTTACTTTGAATAAGACTAATGATCCTGCTTTGTGGTGTACATCTGCCAGATTTGTATGCAATTGTGGGAAAGCTGATTTGGCAGAAAAAGACAGTACTTGCCATGATTTGTTTTCTGTTTTGGATATTGGATTCTATCTTCAAATGTGACCTACAGCACTGCATCATTAATGTATTTCATTTTAAGTAAAATGCAAGATATCTGGTAATATTTTACATTTCATAATTGGCCCATAATCTTAATTTCCTCGAAGATTTTTTTTATTAAAACAAGTATAATTCAGATATTTGGATATAAGACCTGACATGATAATGGACCCAGTAATTTTCCACTATAAACTCACTAACTTCCGACTTGGATGTTTCGGCATCTTTTGAAGGGCATAACATATTGCCAGTAGTCAGTTAACACCTTGATTAAACTGTATTGTTTGCTTTCCAAAGCTACAATAAGTAACAATCCCATAAAATTTATAAGCTACACATCATATCATACAAAATTATACATTTTTCCCCCTTGCCTTTCTGCTACTGACCATCTGCTGCTACCTAGTCCTTTTCTCATTCACTGTATCTAACAGATCCAACATAGCCTCTCCCAGGCTAAACCTCACCCAAGTCTGGGGTCGATGAGGAGAATGAAGACCATGATGTAACATTATACTCCTCCTGGTTAGTGTAACGTAATCTCCAGTACTGTGCGGTAGCCCTGCAAGCTCTGGAATGGCTATCTTTGGGAGGGGCAAGCATCCTTCTACTTATGTGCAACCTCCTGCTTAGATGTTATATGACTTACAGCATGGAGTTCCTAAGCTTCTTAATATAGCCATTGCAGTGAGCCAAGACAGGTTCCCTTCCCTCAGGATGGTCATACCTGCATCAGTCACACACATCGTCATCCTCCCCCTTCAGTCACTCCATCTCCAGTGATGCTACTCAAACCCATAATCACTCTGTTACTTACTTTATCCCCCTATGCCACGGGTCTGAGAAATTATACATTATTTTAATGCAAACATTTTCTTTTGACATTTTGCCTTGTTGAATAATTATTATTAGAACTAAAAACACTTCCGCAGAGGTGTTGATACCATACTTAGGAGAGTGCAGTTCCCCAGGCTGGCACTCCCTCAGCTGTAAGTTGAGGACTTTTTAAAAAAGCCTTTTGTTGAAACTGTAGTAAACCTCGTGCTACAAATGTAACAAGGGGCTTTCTGCAGTAATAATAACTCACCTAAAGCACTTCCAACATTTTTGCCATGACCACAGATACATTATGAAATGCTGATAATGCAATACTTACCCCACTGGCAATTTGTTTTTTATTTTATATATTTATTATTTGTTAACTGGGGAAGTCTGACTTGGAACAAAACCAATTTTCAGTGGAGTCCCAGGTAGATATGCTCCAGATGCATGTCTTTGTAATGTGGGAAGAAACCGAAGCAACATACACAGATGCAGGGAGGACATGCAGACTCCACAGAGAAAGCACCCCAGCCAAGAATTGAACCAGAGAACCTTTTGCTGTAAGGCAAAAACATAACTGCTGCACCACTGTGTCATCCAGTTGCTAAACTTCCTCTCTAGTACTTTGTATTTGAGGGAGTCTCCCCTTCACCAAGCCCTAGTCACACTTCTTCTGCCATAACATCATGAAAGCCTGAGCCCACAATGCCTCTCTATCTAAATTAATGTGTAAGCTGCTGTATTTCCATGAAAAATACCATCATGAAGTGATTTTTATTTATTTATTTATTCATTTTTGTTTTTTTGTTTACCAGGGTAGTGCGCTATCCCAGGGAAAATATAAAACATTTCCTAAACACAATATGCAGAAATTTAAGCAACAACAGAGTAGTTTAGACTAATTATAACTTCCAGGTGGAAGAGCTTTCACTGAAAATTAATATATGTGATTAAGTGAGAAGCTGGCCGACTGAAGACATAAGCTGCTGCTGCTTATCCAGCATGATGTATGTAAATAATTGCCCAGTAGCCCCATTGCCTTATTTTGTTGGTGATGGAGTGAAAAATGAGTGAAAATAAAAAAAAAATGCACACAGTTTACATTTGTAAAGTCTCTTGCAAATTTAACAAAAGGAATATATGTCGAAATGAAATTAATGGCAAAACATGATGCTTCACAAAGTAAGTAATGCATTATACACTATACCATGAAAATACAGTATTGTGCATGCCATTTGAACATGCACAATTATTTTTTCATATTTCTTGCTTGTCTGTTTCATTTTCATTAACATGCTTATAATTTTATTTTTTATTTGACTTGATTATGTTAGTCTGCACTTTACATTAAGAGCTCATGCTCCATTCCCTATGTGTTCATTGCAGTTTATAGCTCTTCTTTGTTGAAAGAACTTGCGATTAAGTACACTAGCTTGGCTGGCTTATTGCTTTCATAACTTTATTTTTTACCATCTCCATGTGGTGTTGATAATTCTGCTTAACAGTGATACTAAAGAACCTTGAAAAAGGGAAGAACATATGTAGTTATTCAATACAATTTTATTTATTTTGTTTTACATCCTTTATTACATAGGAAAGAACATTAATCCAGAAGGCTCCTTTTAAGGTTCAGTCTGGGATGACACAAATCTGAGTCCAATACTGAGACATGAAGTATGCAAACAAGTCATATACCTAAAAGGTTGGTACTAAAATACAAGCAATTTACTCTCTCCGTTATATACAAAACAATTGTAGCTCTTTATTATCTAAGTAAGTCAGACCATCTTCAATTGGCATGTACTTTTCAGTACTTTGTTGGTTGCTTGGTCTTATGGATCTCAGAGAAAAAGAAATACTGTCTTACTGATTAACAATTTGCCTGCTTTTAGTGCAGGAGGTTCTTGTACATTTTTCCAGGTGTCAGAGGTCATGGTAGATATCTCTGATTTATTGCTTTTATCATTTCGCCACCTACAAAGACACATCGTGCACATTAAGGCTGATATACAAGCCCAAAACTCCTAAGTATTTCTCAAAAAACAAAGCCAGCACCAAATATGTGTATTCACACTTCTCTTTAATGTGGCAACACCATAAAAATCAGACTGGTTTTGGCAACCTTGCCTTCTTCAGTGATAAATACAAAAGCACATATCACCAGTATTTATACCGTAATCAATCACATAATTGAAATCAACATTTAAAGCAGCAGCAGCTCCATTTATCAGGGCTATAATCACATACATAAACTACATATGGTCATTAAGCCCCAGGAAGAATAAAGCCCCATGTTTAATGATCCATCCCCTTTCTTTCTTATTCAATATTGCTTGCCATCCCAATTTCTTTTTCCTATCCCCCCAAACTTTATCAATAACCCTAAAATGGAACTTGGCATTATTATGTTTAAGTGTGTGTTTATATAGAGCATTTGAAATACATTTAGTACGAATGTCAGTAAGATGTTCTGAAATACAGACATGCATAGACCTGGAGGTCTGCCCAACATAAAAAGTAGCACAGGAACAAGTCACTAAATATACCAACCAATCTGACCCACAGTTTGCAAAAAATGTATATCATACACCTTTACTAGTATTCTTACTAGAAAACTACTTAATTTTTAACATATGCTTACATGAAGAACAATGCCCACATGGATATGACCAACATACTTTATCACCAGTTAACATACCTTGTTGTGCCCAATTTATGTCCCTGTTACCTAATTTGTAATGTTTGTCCCTTTCTATATGAAAATTGAAATTTTGAGGAAAGTAGGCCTGACAATTCCTCATTGGCTAACAAGATATTACAATTTTTGTTAATTACATCCCTGATGATATTGACGTTCCTACCAAATGTAGTGACAAACCTAATAGTGTTATCATCCTCATGTTTTTTATCATATCTTAATATTTCAGACCTATTTTGACCTGCTACCCATCTCTTAGCTGACCTAATTTAATGTGGTTGATACCCCCTCACCAAAAACCTTTTTGTAAGATCATCCTCAAATTGTTGATAGACATCTGGAGAAGAGCAAATTTTCTTCGCCCTCAAAAATTGAGACTTAGGTATATTTTCAATAATATGGCGGGGATGTAGACTTGTGGCAAATAAATTGTTGTATTGTGAGTACTTGCGATAAATCCTGGATGCCAACGTATTATCATAATTTGTTGTCACTGTCACATCCAAAAAGTTAATCTGCTGTGTATCCACATTGAGTAAATTCTATCCCCCGCTTATTTTCATTTAGATATTGAACATACGCTAACAAATAGTCTTTCCCTCCACGCCAGATTAACCAACAATCATCAATAAATCTTCTCCAGATGTCTATCTCAGACAAATAGATATTGTGTAAACTGTCATATATTAATAGATCATCTAAATAGCCCATGAACAAATCAGCATGAGCCGAAACCAGTCAGATTTTTATGGTGTTGCCACATTAAAGAGAGGTATGAATATGCCTATTTGGTGCTGGCTTTGTTTTTCATTATTTAGCTCAATCCAGCAAGGTCCATCATGCTTATCACAGATTCCTACAGCAATCAGTATCTGTTTCAGACTTCTTGTTAAGCTTGTCGTAAAGTCCTTGAAATGGATGATGATCAAGATGATGCCTCAAGGCTTTGACATATAATTTTTACTCTCATTTTTTCATGTGCATCATAGTTACTTTTTTATATCAGTTATTTAATTTAAGATGGTTTACAAAGAACTGAACTCTGAGAGAACGCTCAGGGTGTATCAGTGCTTACATTACACTGACTAGAAGACCATAAATGGGCAGAGCTTGTACAGCAGAGAAAATGTATTTGCTATTAAATGCAGGTGATGTAAGGTGTTATAATGTTGTAACAGATTTTATGATGACCAAATAAAAGCAAAGTGTGTCTTTATATCTTAATACACTTAATGGATATAAGAAGTAACTTTAAGGCTAGGCCTATCACCCAATATTTTCATTTAAATCATAAACACATGCCAGAGTTTTTTTGTGTGTGTAATGAGGAAGTTGTGGTTGATACATGATGTAAAAAGGGAATTTGCTATATTTTTTATGAAGCACTTTACAGCATGAAGGCTTAAATAATAAAAAATAAGCTGTTGAAGAGATTTCTTACTTGGATTTCTTTACATTTGTCTTCTGTTAATAAATCTCTACATTCTATTCTATTGACTCTCTTCGATTTGATTATTTATATTATTGTTTTGTCAGTAGGAGACTGCTTAAATGTTACTAATTAATGGATTATTTTATGTAAATATCTATAATTATTTAGCAAGTATACAGGCAAACCATTTTATATGCATTTTCAGCCTTGAAGACTGCATTGAGTGAGACCCTAGTTGATTGTAATATGTTGAATGGAGTACATGTGTGTGCATTTCACAGTATGGCTTAGCTTTGCTTTTATTTTTATTACCTCTATAAATTGCCCTCTACTATTCTGAACTTGAACGTCAGTCATTATGTCGCATGATACTGATAAGTCTCTCAGAATCTCATTAATACATAAGTAGTAGCTTTTCAAATACCCTCTTTTTCCATTATTCATTTATCAAATGGCTGAACCATAGTATATATATATATATATATATATATATATATTATTAATAATTGGGGAATTTTATCTATATCACCAGACGTCTCCTAAACTGAAAGTATTAAAACAAAGTATGTTCATAACAGAAGCATTGCTGTTAAAGAAGTGTTGTCCAGAAATAATATTAAACAGTATATTAGGTTAATTACTAGAAGCACAAGTAAATGTTTTAATTGTTCAGTTTGCAGTACATTAAACGTCCGTTGTTTCAATATCCTAAAAGATTAGGAATAAGAATAATTGATCAGGATATCAGACCATGGCTAACTTAGCATGATACGGCATTTTGCTAAGTTAGCTGTGGCCAGACCTGACATTCTGAACAACTGTCATTGTTCCTAATCCTTTAATTTGTCTTACAGAGTGTTGAGGCTGCAGGTAGAGATACCGTATCAGTGCTTCAAGGATTTGACAATGTTGTTTCCACATCCTGTGACAGCTGTATATTAAAGCATTACATTCATTATAGTAGGCCAGGGCTGTGTGTGAATTATGCAGTGTCATTATGCTGAAAAGAGTAAATGCAAATTTTTGAATGTTTTTGGGATTTGAAAAGGAAGTGTCTGCAAATGCATTATACAAGTATAATTTTGATGCCTATTCAGCTTATGCTTTCTTTTTCCAGTGTTTAGAGTTTTTTAATGAATAACAGAGGGGCACTTTAAAATACTGGGTTTGCAATACAAGAAAAGTTGTACACATTTTTTTCTGTAAATGATAAAGTTCTAAGATTAAATGGGTTAATAAGTCTGACTTCACAAATATTAACCCATTTAATTTTGGATTATGTGGACTTGACTGTTAAGCAATGAAACAAATTATTTTTAACAAGTAAAGCAATATTTAAAACCATTCTCCTTAAAACATTTTCAGACCTATCACCAGGCTTTCACCCTTTCCCAAAGTCTTTGGAAGTTTAGTGAAAAAGCTAAATTTTGTCCTTTATCAATAATTAGCACTTACCAATGCATAGCATACATGACATGTTCTCTAAGTAGCCTATAAGAGTGTTCCCATCATTCTCAAAGCTAGTGATCATGTACTCTTCTGAATGACTCAATGCATATTACAAGGGCATTCTTTACTGGCATAAAAATGATCAAATAATTTACTAGCACCTTCTCAATCATATGGCATATATAGGCTTTGCTGAAAAACGAGTGTGATGTGCTAACAACCATCTTCCAAACACATGGATGTGCTATCTTTAATTCAAGAAACCATACAAGTGGAGATCCACCAAGATTCAATTATTGGACTTATTCACTTCTTCCACTTCACTAAAACTTACTCTTCGTGCTGAAGACTTCATCCTAGAATATGACAGACATTCTCTAGGGAAAAAAAGGAATACCCTCCCATATACCCATGAACATATCTGACCTTGGGGAAATCAAATACATTGATATCCTTGCTTTCCCTTCCACACAGTCAGAATTGTAATACACAACACACACAGACACGTACACGTATAGATTCTTTATACTTATTAGGATTTTAAAACAATGCAGACTACCTGATCCTAGTGAGAAATATCTGTGGGCATTCCAAGTGTTGGAACTGTCTGTTTAGAAACATGCTAAAGGGGGCATTATACTCAATGGTAGGTCTGATAGGTGTCAAGTTGAGTGGTACTATAACTTTCTTGGACTTAGATGCCATACCCTTATTAATAAGTCGGGTGGCATTAAATTATTTTCTTACTATCTCGGGTATATATTGGTCAAAGACCAGATTGCTGACTACATGATCTCCTACTACTTGGTCGACTCTTAGGGGTGTTTTGCAATGGAGTAATTAATTCCAGTAGAGAGTTTCCCAAAAGGCATTATAATGCATGTTTTGGCATTCAGTTTTAGGCCATTGCTTTGGCACCAGGCATTTGTCTGTGTTAAACCCTCTGGTAAGATGTTAGAATCATGGAAGGAATCTATAATACCTCCCAATTTACAGTCATCTGTGAACATGGTGAGGCAGAAGCCTTGAATGTTAGCCTTAACTTCTGAGAAATAGATGCCAAGCAAGAGTGGGCCCAGCACAGATCCCTGGGGTACTCTGCTGGTGACAGGTCTCTTTGTGGAGGTGGCCTCACTGATCCTTGCTTATTGGGTCCTCACTGTGATCTGTCTGGCAATCCAATGAGTTATATAAAGATTTATGCCTAGCTCACAGAGCTTGTCAAAAATACCTGAGTGAGGTATTGTATTGGTTGCCTCTGTGAAGATAGGTGAAGGCTGCCAGCCTAGCCAGATAGAATTTTGTAGATAATTCTGTCATTTGTAAACATTAATATAAGCCACAGGCTTGTTCTCTTCAATGGGGAAAAAGGGTGTTAAATGTGGAACAGCAAAAATGTCAACAACAGTGCACTCTGCTGCAGCAAAGCTGATAAGTCAATTCTTTGATGTCAAAACTCGGAGCCAAGATGTCTAGATAAAGGCATTCTGCCTATTGTTTTGAGGCCAGAGTTAATGGCTAGAATTTGCATGTATAATTTCTTTTATTGCTCTGGTTCCTGACCAACTGCAAGATCAAAAGGGTTATTAACCTCTGAGAATCTGTTAGCCTGAGAGCCAGAAACAAATGATGTGATCTGAAATGAATCAGTGGTACTGTTATCATTTTAAGGACAGAAAGAATGAGAGCATTTTAGCTTTTGTCTTGAGAACATACAACTCAGCACTCTGCCTGTGTCTTATCTGTAAGTAGGATTTTAGAACTGTGTTTTCTCTTGGATATAGCTAGGAAATAGGAAGATTAGATAGTTTGTTTTTCTGTGATGTCAGAACTTTTCTATGGTATTATTTTAAGTATTTCACTGTGATTTCTGAACTCTTGACTAGCACAGTGTAGTAAGAGGTATTGTCTTGTGTTTATTTATTTATTATTAAATATTTTAAACCTTTCAACTGTGGCTGTTTTGTGCAGAGATACTTTAAGCTCTAGAGTACATTGCATGTATATAGTGATACTGTACCAACTCAGTCTAAATAAGTCTTGACTGTTTGGTTGCACTTACCATTTGGATAATAATATTGCAAAGTATAATTGGACACCCTTTCATAAGGGCCTTTCAGTAGCTGATAAATATTAGCTGGGTGGCGGCAGTGATTTCTACCATATAGTCTGGGTAAAAGGGGCACAGGTGGAGAACCTGTGTCAGCCTTCCCCAGAAGTGTCTGTGTTGTTGTATAAACTCTTATCTCAAAGTGTGTGCCAGCTACTTGGGCAAGGACACAAAGCACTGGTTGGACAGAGAGGGTGCTGCAGGTTTTAACTTGCCCACTAGGCTGAGATCTGGACCCTATAGCTGTGCCAGTGGGGAGTCTGATTGGGGACCTGGAGAGAAAGGGAGAAACAAGCCCCAGACTGACTGTGATCTCTGTGGGCTCTTAAGGGAAATTGTACTTTACTGTGTGTGTATGTATTATCCTTCCCCTATATGGACGCCCCTCACTGGTTTTAGTGGTGAGGATTGAGGCTCCTTGATTGCTGGGCCAGTGCACAGACATCACAGCCAGGTCAAGATACATAGTATGCACTGTTTTAACCTCATCCATTGCCTTGGTGGCCCTCACAAAAAGTGTACAAGTTTAAGTAGCCATAACCTTTCCTTAACAAAGCCAAATTGGGATGGTCTCTGTAGAACAGAACATGTGTATGTACCTTTAAGAAGCATTACCAGATGCAGGAACATGCATATAAATAGTGAGCATGTGCAGGCAGCAGTACCATTTTGAGAGAATAGCTAGAGTGTTAACATGTATGAGAGTGGTAGTCAGTCTGCTTATACATTTACTTAAGTTTAAGTTACAAAGCCTCATTCCTGATTTGTTTGTGTGTAATAAAGCTGCATGGACTGAACCCACAACCATTTGTTAGTTTTATCCTGACCGGACCCACGGTAGTGGTGCTGCGGTAGCGTTGTCACCTCACAGCAAGACGTTGTCGTGTTCAATTCTCAGCTAGAGCATCTTCTGTGTGGAGGCATGCATGAATGGGCATGCCTTCATTGAAGGTTGTGCATCAGGGCTGGTAACTCGGCACGTAAAAATCCACTACCAAACATTAGCAGACTGGAGTTCCGCTGTGGCAGGGGCGGCTCGTGCTATAGGACTGCAGCCCCCCACCTGTACAATAAAATTGAAAAATAAAATTAAAAAAAAAAAATCCACGGACTCCACGCATGCGTGCATGGTTCCTGAGAACTCCATGCACACATGCATGCTCATTCCAGAGCTCCAGACTGCTCTGTTAGGCAGTCCGGATAGGAAAGGCAGTAAACTCCGCCCTTCCAGCCCAGAGGTCACCGGACTGCATTGCTCGCAGGAAAGAGGCTCCAGCCTACTACTCTCATGGGATTAGCCATCTCTCATGGGAGACCCATGCGCGGGCAGCCATTTTGTGGAGGGAGACCCATGCGCGGGCCAGGAGATTCATGGATCAGCGGCCGTTTTGTGGACTTAGCTGCAGAGGATTTGTGTTTTATGGACTTAGCTGCAGAGGATTCGCGTTTTGTGGAGGACAGGTAGTGGATTCACATTTTATGGAGGTGTGTGTGTGTGTGTGTGTGTGTGTGTGTGTGTGTGTGTGTGTGTGTGTGTGTGTAAAATGCCCCAGTTGCTACATGGTGGTGGGTAGAGAATAAGGCTTGAACCCTGGTGGCAGGAGCCTGAATTCCTTACCCACTACCATTTGTAAAAACATTGCAGATTTTTCCCTCATACTTGTTCTATTCCTCATAAAATCTGTGGTTTCTGTATTTGTGTCCTTGCAAAGCTGGTAGTGCATTGGTGCAGTAGTAGCATTGTTGCCTGACAGCTACAGGTTCTCTGGTTTGATTCTTGACTGGGGTGCCTTACCTTTTCTGTGGTCTGTATGCCCTCCCTGTGTTTGTTTCCTCTAGTGTACTCCCATCTTACAAAGACATGTGTCTGTCTGGAGTGTTTCTCCCTGGGCCTCTGCTAAAAATTAGCTTTTGTTCCAAGTCAGACTTTCCTAGTTAATAAATGTTAAAAATGACACTCATTTGAATATCAGACTTCATATTCTTCAGAAAGTGCATGGTAACGCAAAAGCTTTTATTCTAGCAATTTTCTAAGTGTATAAGATGGATATTTGAAATTTGTCCCTATTTTTGGGATTGTATTCCCCCATTATTGGCTTCATCCAGATTTTTTGTGCTAAGGTTCAGAGCTATGGTAAGAACTGAATTCACTGAATATGTTTGGGGCTATATTCCCCCATTACTGGCTTTGTCCGGGTGTTTTTTGCTAAGAGATTGAGAGCTATGGTGAGAACTAAATTCACTGAATGTTTGGGGGCTGTATTCATCCATTATTGGCTTTGTTCAGGTGTTTTGTGCTAAGAGGTTGACAGCTGTGCTATGGTGAGAACTGAATTCACTAAATGGTAGCCATTTAAGTTTCCATCTTCCTCTTTCACAAAACCGCTGATTTGGCATAGTGGTATGTTGCTCTGACTGTTTTGCACAGGGTCCTGGGTTTGAGGCTTGGCGGTAAAATGTATGGTGGTAACACAGCATTTTATTCTAGCAACTTTCCAAAATTATACAAGCAATGTTTAAAATGTGCCCCTGGTTTTTGGGCTTTTGTCCCCCCCACAATAAACTTTAGCTTTTTCCAGATTTTTTTGTGCTGCAAAGTTCAGAGATACAGCTGAGTGAGTAGATTTTACAAGAAGCTGAGAGCTGCAGGGGAGCAAAAGTTTAATGCTGCTTATGCTAAGTCTGCTTGTCTTGTTAGTAGCACAACAGGTAGTATACTTGCTTTTGATGCAGAAGGCTGTGGGTTCTACTCCCACAGTAGATAGATGCATTGCTGATATTGTACTTTTCAAAGGGGGTGGATGCTGCACTCCTTTTTGGCGAAGGTACCTAGTAACTATGAACCTGTTATCAGTTTGTCATCCATTCCCTATTGCAATATTGCTAGCTTATCATTTTTTTAGTATAAGATAGGCAATTTATTCCTCAAGGATAATGGGTACTTTATTTGTAGATAAAACAATGAAATACAAAGTTGTTTGCTAGCAGCAGCCTCTTCATTAGTTATAGATCTCTTTAATGTGGAATTATTTAGATTACTTTTACTTCAGAGATTGTGCATATGCACTGATACTGGTGGACTGTAGAAGTTTGAGTAGACTTTTATGATGGAAATGTTCTGAATCGGGCAGTTTTGTCATTACTGGTGCATGCATTTTGTTTCATTGTTTTCTGGAAAAATTTCAAAACAAATTTAAAACACCCTCTAAAACTGTACTGTATGGTACAAGGAATATAATTTAATACAATCAGGAAGGTGTATGAAAGAGCATGTGTATGTTTCGTGTGTAAAATCACAGCCCAAACCCAAAGTTAATCTACCACTGGCAAAATGTATTTACTTTGAATGTGGATTTCAATGCTGTTTCAGTGAATGTGAGTTTTCAAGGGCAGAGAAGTTTTAATGCTAAGTCTGTTTTCATTGTGAGACTGCATTGCTTTGTTTAGCAGATATGATATCTATTAGTGTTTGCGCTGTAAAATCAAAATAAAACTTTCAAATGAAGTCCAAATCTAATAAGCAATGATAGTTTACTTTTGGTTTTTGTAATGGGGGAAAAGGAAGTGCCTGCAAATGCATTATACAAGTATAATTTTGATGCCTGTTCAGCTTATGCTTTCTTTTTCTAGTGTTTAGAGTTTTTTTTAATGAATAACAGAGGGGCACTTTAAAATACTAGGTTTGCAATACAAGAAAAGTTGTACACATTTTTTTCTGTAAATGATAAAGTTCTAAGATTAAATGGGTTAATAAGTCTGACTTCACAAATATTAACCCATTTAATTTTGGATTATGTGGACTTGACTGTTAAGCAATGAAACAAATTATTTTTAACAAGTAAAGCAATGTTTAAAACCATTCTCCTTAAAACATTTTCAGACCTATCACCAGGCTTTCACCCTTTTCCAAAGTCTTTGGAAGTTTAGTGAAAAAGCAAAATTTTGTCCTTTATCAATAATTAGCACTTACCAATGCATAACATACATGACATGTTCTCTAAGTAGCCTATAAGAGTGTTCCCATCATTCTCAAAGCTGGTGATCATGTACTCTTCTGAATGACTCAATGCATATTACAAGGGCATTCTTTACTGGCATAAAAATGATCAAATAATTTACTAGCATCTTCTCAATCATATGGCATATATAGGCTTTGCTGAAAAACTAGTGTGATTGCTAACAACCATCTTCCAAACACATGGATGTGCTATCTTTAATTCAAGAAACCATACAAGTGGAGATCCACCAAGATTCAATTATTGGACTTATTCACTTCTTCCACTTCACTAAAACTTACTCTTCGTGCTGAAGACTTCATCCTAGAATATGACAGACATTCTCTAGGGAAAAAAAGGAATACCCTCCCATATACCCATGAACATATCTGACCTTGGGGAAATCAAATACATTGATATCCTTGCTTTCCCTTCCACACAGTCAGAATTGTAATACACAACACACACAGACACGTACACGTATACATTATTTATACTTATTAGGATTTTAAAACAATGCAGACTACCTGATCCTAGTGAGAAATATTTGTGGGCATTCCAAGTGTTGGAACTGTTTAGATACATGCCAAAGGGGGCATTATACTCAATGGTAGGTCTGATAAGTGTCAAGTTGAGTGGTACTATAACTTTCTTGGACTTAGATGCCATACCCTTATTAATAAGTCGGGTGGCATTCAATGATTTTCTTACTATCTCGGGTATATATTGGTCAAAGACCAGATTGCTGACTACATGATCTCCTACTACTTGGTCGACTCTTAGGGGTGTTTTGCAATGGAGCAATTAATTTCAGTAGAGAGTTTCCCAAAAGGCATTATAATGCATGATTTGGCATTCAGTTTTAGGCCATTGCTTTGGCACCAGGCATTTGTCTGTGTTAAACCCTCTGGTAAGATGTTAGAAACACATAAGGAATCTATAATACCTCCCAATTTACAGTAATCTGTGAACATGGTGAGGCAGAAGCCTTGAATGTTAGCCTTGACTTCTGAGAAATAGATGCCAAGCAAGAGTGGGCCCAGCACAGATCCCTGGGGTACTCTGCTGGTGACAGGTCTCTTTGTGGAGGTGGCCTCACTGATCCTTGCTTATTGGGTCCTCACTGTGATATGTCTGGCAATCCAATGAGTTATATAAAGATTTATGCCTAGCTCACAGAGCTTGTCAAAAATACCTGAGTGAGGTATTGTACTGGTTGCCTCTGTGAAGATAGGTGAAGGCTGCTAGCCTAGCCAGATAGAATTTTGTAGATAATTCTGTCATTTGTAAATATTAATATAAGCCACAGGCTTGTTCTCTTAAATGGGGAAAAAGGGTGTCAAATGTGGAACGGCAAAAATGTCAACAACAGTGTGCACTCTGCTGCAACAAAGCTGATAAGTCAATTCTTTGATGTCAAAACTCGGAGCCAAGATGTCTAGATAAAGGCATTCTGCCTATTGTTTTGAGGCCAGAGTTAATGGCCTGTTAATTTGCATGTATAATTTCTTTTATTGCTCTGGTTCCTGACCAGCTGCAAGATCAAAAGGGTTATTAACCTCTGAGAATCTGTTAGCCTGAGAGCCAGAAACAAATGATGTAATCTGAAATGAATCAGTGGTACTGTTATCATTTTAAGGACAGAAAGAATGAGAGCATTTCAGCTTTTGTCTTGAGAACATCCAACTCACCACTCTGCCTGTGTCTATCTGTAAGTAGGATTTTAGAACTGTGCTTTCTCTTGGATATAGCTAGGAAATATAAAGATTAGATAGTTTGTTTTTCTGTGATGTCAGAACTTTTCTACGGTATTATTTTAAGTATTTCCCTGTGATCTCTGAACTCTTGACTAGCACTGTGTAGTAAGAGGTATTGTCTTGTGTTTATTTATTATTAAATATTTCTAAACCTTTCAACTGTGGCTGTTTTGTGTAGAGATAATTTAAGCTCTAGAGTACATTGCATGTATATAGTGATACTGTACCAGCTCACTCCAAATAAGTCTTGACTGGTTGCACTTACCATTTGGATAATAATATTGCAAAGTTTAATTGGACACCCTTTCATAAGGGCCTTTCAGTAGCTGATAAATATTAGTTGGGTGGCGGCAGTGATTTCTACCATATAGTCTGGGTAAAAGGTGCACAGGTGGAGAACCTGTGCCAGCCTTCCCCAGGAGTGTCTGTGTGGTTGTATAAACTCTTATCTCAAAGTGTGTGTGTGTGTGTGTGTGTGTGTGTGTGTGTGTGTCAGCTACTTGGGCAAGGACACAAAGCACTGGTTGGACAGAGAGGATGCTGCAGGTTTTAGCTTGCCCACTAGGCTGAGATCTGGACCCTATAGCTGTGCCAGTGGGGAGTCTTATTGGGGACCTCGAGAGAAAGGGAGAAACCAGCCCCAGACTGACTGATCTCTGTGGGCTCTTAAGAGAAATTGTACTTTACTGTGTGTGTGTGTGTGTGTGTGTGTGTGTGTGTGTGTGTGTGTGTGTGTGTATGTATTATCCTTCCCCTATATGGATGCCCCTCACTGGTTTTAGTGGTGAGGATTGAGGCTCCTTGATTGCTGGGCTGGTGCACAGACGTCACAGCCTCAGCCAGGTCAAGATACATAGTATGCACTGTTTTAACCTCATCCATTGCCTTGGTGACCCTCACAAAAAGTGTACAAGTTTAAGTAGCCATGACCTTTCCTTAACAAAGCCAAATTGGGATGGTCTCTGTAGAACAGAACATGTGTATGTACCTTTAAGAAGCATTACCAGATGCAAGCACATGCATATAAATAGTGAGCACGTGCAGGCAGCAGTACTCTTTTGAGAGAATAGCTAGAGTGTTAACATGTATGAGTGTGGTAGTCAGTCTGTTTATACATTTACTTAAGTTTAAGTTACAAAGCCTCATTCTTGATTTGTTTGTGTGTAATAAAGCTGCATGGACTGAACCCACAATCATTTGTTAGTTTTATCCTGACCGGACCCATTGTAGTGGTGCAACCCGCGGTAGTGGTGCTGTGGTAGCGTTGTCACCTCACAGCAAGATGTTGTCACGTTCGATTCTCAGCTAGAGCATCTTCTGTGTGGAGGCATGCACGAATGGGCATTCCTTCGTTGAAGGGGCTGGTAACTCGGCACGTAAAAATCCACTATCAAACATTAGCGGACTGGAGTTCCTCTGTTGTGACCCCAAACTGGGATAAGCCAAAAGACACAACAACATCCTGACCAGACGAGCGTCAGTCCCTGCCAATAGTTGGGAGAAGTATGCTGGAGGTAATTTCACCTGGTGGATCAAGGTAATTTTGCGTTGTATTTATTAGCCAAGTAGATTTGCTATGTCATCATAGTCAGTGATGATGGTACCATTTACCACCAGTTCAGCATAGTACTGTGTGTTACTTTTCAAGTTCTGAACATAGCTGAAGAAGGCCTTGTGATCATCCTTAGCCTGTGAAGCTAGCCTGACCTCATAGGTGACCTTGTTGGACTTAATTAAACCTCTTTGTTTCTTGTTTACTTGTATAAGAGAGCACTAATCTTTAAAAGTTGGTCTTGCCGATTTTGCCCATGAGTTTTCTTCTTTTATTGTTTACCCTGTTTAGATGAGAATTCTACCAGTGGGTTTTGTTTTTAGCGTTTACTTTGAGATTACTTCTTGTTGGTATGGCAGCCTCTGTATATCCATCCAAATGCTTGTAATGAGATTCTGTGAATAATTCTGCATAGGTAGCTATTTTCTTGGGGTTGTGGGGAGCCTGAATTTTGGCAAACTGTCACTTAATAAGAAGTAGTTTTCTTTAGAATAATTCCAAACTGTTACTAGTTTAGCTGGGTTTTCTGGGTTGATTTTTACTTCAGAGGAGATGACCTAACATAGGGGGGAATACAACACTCTCCTGTGTTGCTGAGTACCAGATTCAGTATGTTTGATCCTCCGGTTGGAGCATGCAATATCTGTCCCAGGGTGTTTCTGTTAATAAAGCCAAGGAAACATTGTGCCTGTGACTTTGAGGCAGTATAAGTTTCCCAGTTATAGATGAAATCACCCATGAATAGGGGGTTTAAGTAGCTGGTGAGTGTTTCTGGTAGGTTTAGGTAGTGGTTATGAGATTCTGGGGACATAGATGGTGACCTGTAGCTAGCCATTATATGGTGAGGGACATTACCTACAGTGACTTAACACATGGATGAGCTCCTTTGTATCATCCTGTTTAACGTAGATCAAGGCACGCCCACCTCTGGCTTCAATCTGTGTTGTTGCTTTTCTAAATGTATGGAGGCACTATAGCCTTGAATTGCCAGAGCACTTTCTACAGCTTTAAACTAAGTCTCAGTCACGGCACAGATGTTTACATTCTCCAGGGTGAAGAGGATTTGAGTGGTGGCGAGTTATTTTTTTAGGCTGCTAGCATTTAGCAGTAACACCTTAAGGTTGCTTGAAGAGTTTTTCAATATTTTTGTAGTTTTGTCTTTTTGTCATTGCTCTAAAAGGCTCTACAGGCTGAATAAAGGTTTAGAAAATATTTCGAAGTCGGGGGGAGGGGGTGTAGCTCATCTCTGGCAATGTAATGTGGTCTGTTAACCATGTTATCCCATGCTGACAGATACTGGATCCCCTGGAGTGACACCAGAAACTAAGCCAGTTATTAAAATCAATCATTTAATGTTCATACTCTGCTATCATTCTTGGTGAAGGTAGAATTCTGTTCAATGGAAGGCTTGTACTTGTCTGTGACACATACTCTGATAGAGCCATTCTGTCTGTTTTCATATAGTCCAGTGAGGTACTTCTCAGGTCATTTACACTCACATGGACTATGACAGAATTATATTGGTAACTGGGGTGCAGTGACTTGAGTGTGTGCCTGATATTTCAGATTCTGACTCCAGGTAGGCAATTAACCATTATCTTCTCCTTATCTGTTTTGGTGAGTGGGACATGTGTGTGTCACACAACGGAGACATCAATAAGATTATTTCATAAAGTGAATACTTGCCTTATGGGCTTTGCTGTTTGGGACAATTGGTTGTAAGTTTATGTGAGATGTTTGGTGTTGCTTCTGGTGTATGTTTTAGTGATTGCTGAAGAGCAGTGTTGCTTTTGGGTGGCTTTGAACGTCTTTGAGATTCAGGAAGGTTTCTTTTAAGCTCCTTATCATAAGACAGTCTGTGCATGTGTGTCTGTGTCCGTCTGTGTGTCTGTCTGTCTCTGTGTCTGTGTCTGTGTGTGTCTGTTTGTCTGTGTGTGTCTGTGTGTGTGTGATGTAGTTTGAGTGTTTTTGACAACCTTATTTTATGTGAGAGTTTTGACTCAACGTAAGCTGTGTATTTACATCTCTTGCTTACCGAGTTATTTTTTTTTTCATAGTTAACTGGTTGTCTGAGAGCATGATATAATTGCTACATTGCTTTAGGGTGACCAAATCTATCAAGCTGCCCACAGAGACATTTGGAAAATGCATACCAATGTTGTCTGGTCCTGTAATAGGGTAGTTTCTGGGGTTAAGGGAAAGTTGTTATATAATGCTAGGATATGGTAGTGCTATTTGATGTGCACTGCAGACTGGAATATTTTTCCTCCCCTCCACCCTGCTTCACTCTGTCTAGCTGTTCAAGTGCCCTGTTCCTTGCTGGGTCTAGCTGTTCTTCCATCTTCCTTTCAAGTGAGCTGGGGCTTGTGCAAATCTTATGGGCATCCTGGGGGGCGCAGTTTCAGTGATACTTCTGCTTTGCTGAGCTGAAGTTACTACCTGCTGTTATTTCTCTGCCCACCACTGTTGCATTTGTTATTATGTCTGATGGCTACTCCCCCTGTTGGCAATGCCTTCCTTCAAGGAGCAATTCCGGTGAATGCCTTCTACCTGCATGGCACTCCCATCCATTCCTGCTAGTGCCTCAGACTTCCACGCTGCTAATTGAACCCAGGTCACGTGGGTAATGGTTAAGGCTTCATCACTCTACACCAAGGTGTTTGCCTGCAGACTGGAATTTTATGCTGTAACTCAGAACAGCTATCCTTTCCTTCTCATCCTTTAAATTATCCTTGCTAAACTACTGCAAACTGCCAGCTGTGATGGTTTCAGAGATTTAGTATAGCGAACTTAGTCAATACACAAGTTGACTTAAAAATGTTCACACAAAAGTTACATTTATTATTGTGGCTTTCTCCAAACAGTAATAGTTCTATTATTCATCCAAGTGGTATCAAAAGAGCAAGCGTATTTAATCCTCCAATAAATAATTGTATTAATATGTTTCAAACAGTTTGTGACATAGAAATTTGGAACATACTATCAAAGCCTAACAAACATAAATATTACAATTTAAGTATTGAGGAGATTACAACTTTCAATGATGTTTGCCTTGATAATACTTTAAGGTTGATGAAACCAGATAAAGGGGGTCGGTTGGTTATAACGACTAATACTCAGTATATAGAATGAATGTTCTTGTTGCTAACCAATGAAGAATATTTGAAAGTTTCTAAAAATAGAATTAAGATGGCATATAGGTTGATAGACTACACCCTTATGAATACAGGGACAGATAAGTAAGAAAGAATATGATTATATGATCAATGAAAAGCTAGTGGTGGCAGGCATATTTGAAGTCTCAAAAAGATCTACAGTGGATGGTACCAGGTCAAATATTTTATAGCAACATTTCTAGATCATCTGCTTAAAATAGTATAGAAAGAGTCACACAGTTATGTAGAGATTCTTAGTTTTTTCTTACTAAAATCAATAATCTGATATTTTGCTCAGATAGTATCTTTCTCACTATAGATGTTAAAAAAATGTATTCAGTGATACCACAAGACGAAGGACTTTTGAATGGTTTAATGAAAAATTAATTCAATTAAATGCACTAGATAATGACAAGATTAATATAGTAACAACATTAATGGAACTTGTATTGAAAAATAATTTTATATGTTTTAATAACCAATTTTAAGCAAATCATAGCAGTGGCAAAGGGTACAGCTTGCACCACAAGTTTCACAAACCTTGTGATGCCTTATTGGGAAGAACAATTTGTATGAATAGTAAATTCAAACACTGTTGGTGCTTCTGCACTCTGTTTTTTGACAATACATTTATTTTGTGGCCTGATACTGAAGAAAAACTTGTACAATTTTTAGAGTCCATTAACAGCACTAGTGAATTTTTGAAATTTAGTTGGAATTACAACTGTGATAAAATTACGTACTTAGAAGTTTGGCTAACTGCTGATATGTTTCAAACATATATCAAAAATACTTTTTATAACATGTATTTTCATTTTAAAGTTGGCACCCTGTATCTCAGAAAAAAGCAGTGGCCAAGGGACATATGGTCCATTTGGTCCAGATGATGTCAGATGATACTTTTTTAACTGAAATAGAAGCATTGATATGTTTTTAAAGAGCGGTTATCCCCTTGAATATAATATAAGAAGTGAAGTGTGTACCAAAAGAGAAAATGTTTATGTTCCTATGTTAAATACATATAGTTAGTGGACAGAAAATAAGTACTTTGGTAGTAATAGTTTTAAAAACAGATTTAATATGAATAGATTATGTATAGCCACATTCACCATTGATAGTAAAGCAACAGGGGAGTGTCTTCTAAGAAATGGAATATATTCAGAATGGACAGCTCCCTGTATTCAAGAATGGGTGTAAGACCAGCAGTTGTGTTTGAGAGATATCTCCTTTAAAGGATGGTTGGAGTGATATAAAGTAAATGCAAAATGAACTAATAAGAGGGAAAGTATGATTAAATGTCGATATTGTGCTCAGTGTCCCTACATATAAAGAAAGCAACTGGATTTGAAGTTAGAAGTAAAATATATAAATACATTATTTTACTGGTCGATCAGCACAAGTTATATATTTAGTGTTATGTGATCAGTGTCCTGCATTTTACAGAGGGAAAACTAGCAGAAAATTAAAAACAAATATAAAAAAATAAGAAAAATACTAACACTTTATATAGGCATATTCAAATGTTTGCTGAACATAAATTTAAATTTATGGCTATAGATCAAGTGTCTGAAGACATAAAAGGTATTGCAACAGATGATTTAATTAAAAGATAATTGGAATGGCAATTAAGGCTTGAAGCTACAACTGTACCAGGGTTGAACTACTCAGTATCAATTTAATTCAGATATCAGGCTGAAATATTTCAGTGGTTAAAAGTCCCCAATTTCCTTTCTAATTGTTTTTAATTGAACTGGATTATTTATTGGCCAGTAAGCAACACATGATTTTAGTTGCTTAGCATTTAAATTTAAGTTATGTGCATGTTTATCAGTTCCAAAGAAGTTCCACTAATTTGTAACACAAGCACTTTACTTTTGTAAATGTAATAAATAGAAGTTAGTAATGGAAGAAGTCTCCATGTCTTTCTATCAGGTGGCATTTTAGTAGTTTGTGGGTTCCTGAGTGTTACCAGTTTGCCTTTCAAGATTTAGTATAGTGTTGACTAGTTCATAACCAAATCTTTGTTATACCCTCTAAAACTGGACCTCATTTCTTCCTCTTCCTTGCCTCTACCTTTTCTAATATACCATCCATTTACAATTACACCCTCCAGTATTACATCTCTTTATATATTGCAATTCTTAACTATTATTTTCCTAACTTTTTCAGTTCATATTCTCTACCTGTTTTTAACTTATATACCACGATATGAAGTCAGTTATAAGAAAGATGAGTTAATAAGGCAAAATGTCCAAAAAAAGAGGCAAAAGGTAATGGAAAAAGAAAAAAATAATTCAAGACCGAATGCAGAGTTTGAGGGAACCGCAGAGAGAGATAAGGATGCATATTTAAAAGAGCAGTGCAGCAAACTTCTGTTCAAGAAGATTGCTGATAGGGAAACGTTCAGGTAAATGGGCCTGATAAAACACAAAGATGGGCAAGGATCTAAAAGAAAATTAATTTATTAACCAGAGGGGTCAAGTATATACAGAAAATTATATAGGAAGGTCTCCAACATCACCGATACATACACTGGTATGTTTTCCTGATGCAGACCCATAAATCCTGAGTATGTAATAAATGAGTCCTACAAAGTCTTTATATTAAGATGACCACAGGATATGATGAAATTCCAGCTGATGTGCTCAAAATCCTGAAAAATGTTACTGTTACTGCACTGCTTGAAATTTGCCAGTAAATCGGAAAGCACAGCAGTCTATATTTGATTGGAAAAAGGCCTCTTTGTAGTCCAATCCCAAAAAGGTCATTGCTAAAGAATGCTCAAATTATTAAACAATTGCATTTGACTGTGTAGTCCTGGATCATAATGAGCTGTGGCAAATTCTTAGAGAAGTCAGAATACTGGATCACCTTATTTACCAGCTGAAGAATTTTTAATGAAAAACAAGAAATAACACTTAGAACCAGATATGGAATAAATGACTTGTTCAAGATCAGGAAAAGACTAGAACAACATTGTGTATTGTTACCCTTCTCATTTATTTTTTCTGATGAAGATGTCATATGAAATAATGGATTAGATGAATCGGGTGCTGCAGTCAAATTTGCCAGGAAAAGTATTAGCAACCTCAAATATGCAGATGACCAAGTTTGATGGCTGAAAGACCCTGTTGATGAACGTGAAAGTAGAAATGGCAAAGAATGGCTTAATTCTCAGCATTAAAGTAAATAAAAATTATGTTATCTATCATTAATTCTTTCCGCATTGATGGGGAAAAAGTATTGGCAATGATGGATTTCATTTTGCTGGTATCATACAGACAGTGATTACAGCCATTTAAATTAAAAATAAACATTTGCTTTTTGGAAGGAAAGCTGTGGAATATCTTGATAAGATTTTAAATAGCAAAGACATCACATTGTCCATAAAGGTCCATTGAATCAAAGTGGTGTTTTTTTTTCCCCTCAAATAACATATAGCTTTGAGGTTTAGTCTACAAGTGAAGTTATGTGACAGAAAATCAATCCTTTGAATTATGGTAATGGCAAAAACATTTGAGAATTCCGTGAACTGCAAGAAGATTAAATCAGTCAATATTTAAGAAAATAAACCCAGACGGTTCAGTGGGAATAGTGACATTATTCTTGTTTTATGTCTTGTTTGATGCATTGTTAGTTATCTGAATCATTATTAAAATAATAATTTTTTTTTGCAAAGGCACAGAACATATTACAATTTCCACTCTGTGTGTGTGTGTAGATTTTCTCTAATAAAATATGTATAAATTCTTCACTTTTTAATAACAGGAATGAATCTAGAAAATTACTGCTGGTGTGTTTTCTGATAATAGAAATTACAATGTAAATTAATATTGATCGGTATTCATGCCTTGCTAATGCCCATTGTTATGTCATTTCACTGTCTCTTGAAGTTTGTGCTTGTGTGCCTGCAGTGATTCACTGCAATATTTAATAACCTCACACATGGAGGGTGCTGGGGAATTGTCCCCTGCAAAAAGAAATTGTGGAGAAGTATTTGCTGTATAGGATATTTTAGATGTAATGTGCTTTGACAAAGTGAGTTTTCAATGAGATGAGTATTAGATGAATTTTTAGATGATTTGTGATTTAGATAAAAAGTGTCTTGGCTAAATCAGTATAAACTTGTGTGTGTGTGTGTGTGTGTGTGTGTATATATATATATATATACATATATATATATATATATATATATATATATATATATATATATATATATATATATATATATATATATATGATGTAGGTAAAATGCACCCCCACACGTGTGTGTGTGTGTGTGTGTGTGTGTGTGTGTGTGTGTATATATATATATATATATATATATATATATACATATGTACACACACACACACACACATTACATATATATATATATATATATATATATATATGTATGTTATCTTGTATTGTGTGTTTAGAGAGCAATTGTCACAGCAATATTCCTTTTAGCTATAATTGCCTTAATTCTATTTAAGAAATTATTTTAATTTTTTGGCCCATTTTGCCTGTGGTGCCATCTTAATCATATAAAAACATAAGAAAGAGATTTCCAGTTTGTACATTGTTTAACTCTAAACCCTAAAGCATACAAATCTTGATTTTTTTTTGTAATATTTTTTCACAGATTGCCTTGTTGTAGGTCAAGTTTTATATTAGTTTAACTTTCATTTTTGTTGTGATTTTATTTCTAGTTATTTGATTTATGAGTGCATTCTTCTTTCTTTGAAGTTGAAATATATGTTTTATTTTTATGAATGGTCTGAGTGATTAATGTACATAGATTGATAAATGATTTATGTCATGCAGCACGATGATAAAAGCAAAGTAACGTTCAACATATGTTGACAAATACAAATATCTGTACTCCTTGTCAATTTTTTTTTCATATGCATTTATCATGATTTGTTTGAATATGTGTATATTTGTGCATATGCGCAGATCTCATTCAGAAGACTGACTCAATGGAAAGTCAAACTTCATATGGTTGAAACCATATGATCAACTTTCCAAAAAGTAGAATGATGTAAAAAACAAAAATCTACATTTTTGAAGGGGACAAGATGAGCCCCCCCACACCAATTGCATATTGTATAGGCCAACTGTGATATTGCACTAGAGTAGGGAAAAGGGTAAATTCCCCAATCCCCACAGTACCACGATCTCCATTCAAAAGCTTTGACACTTTGGAAAATTGATCATATGGTCTCAACCATATGATGTATGACTTTCTGTTGAGTCAATCTTCTGAATGGACACTTACACATATTTAAAGATCATAGATGTGGTCAACAATCAAGATGCACAGCTGAGAAATGACCAAAGCACTTAATCATTTAACCACCATTGAAAAAAAATTGTAGTAGAACATAGCAGGCTCATGAAACCAGACAGAAGGTTTCATTTTCCACCACTGTTGTGGAGTCTTGGTGTTAGTGTACATAGTATGCAGGGGAATGGGGGAGAGTTGTTCCCCTGAAAAAAATGCTAATTTTAAAATTATTTTAAGGTTTTAGATAGATATAGTATCACTAATACAGTGCAATAGAAGTTTATTCAAGTTCCTTTGGTCATTCATCAAACATTCATAAACACACACACACATCCATATATAAAATGTTCTCATACAACTGACTATGAATGCCTGAATAGGTAACTCAATATCAATAAATAACTGAAAAAAAAAAACAACACTACACTACACAAATTAATTAGATTTTTAAGCTCCACAGTCATTTTAAAAGAAGCAAAGCCTTCTCAAAATTGAAACACTATTGCATGTACTGTGATGTCACAGTCTTACTTCTGAAAAGGAAATGCAGTCTGTAAAATGAACAATAGAAAAGTGGAATAAGGAAAATATCAACTAAAGGATATGAACTTCTATTGCTTTTAAGGAAGTTATACAAATGCTTACGTGCACACAAAAATATCACCAGGACATTATTATTAGGGTTGTACATTGGCAGAATGTCCTAGCTTTGGAAAAGGAGGAAGAGAGTTAAGATAATGAAGCAGATTATTTTAATAATGCAGAGTTGAAACATGATAACAGCTTACCTTCAAGTCAATGGATGGTTTCTTCAAGTAACTCATCTTTTTCATCCACAGATTTCAGCAGCAGCCACACATAGCCAGGATCACAATGATGTACTCTTGTCTAGATGCTTCTACCCAAAATATTTCTGGGCAAATATAGCATCTGTATTCAACTCAGAAATATTATTTTAAGCAAATTCAAAAAAAATTACATCAAAATACCACAAAATTGTACTTAACATAAAGCTGCAGAGAAGATCGCCCATGACTTGCCGCAATTTGTGTTTTTAAACAAGGGCTTAAATTACTATTGGAGATTTCTTTGCACAAATAACAAATCCCTATCCATAATTGTTTTTTGTTGGCCATCATGCAAGACTTCCAGATTGCTAAGGGAGTGCTTACTACTAATCTGTTTCTCATTATTTCTCTCCTCAAATTTCTTATATAATCACATCTATCCATGTCTTATCCTTGTTTTTCCCTTTGACAGCTGTTAAATGTAAAATATACTTTTTAGTGAAACTAAGATTGCAAATTGCTGACCCTTTGATATACTTTTTGTTATATGTTAAATACTGCTGATCATCATTTGTACTTGATTGAGTGAATTAAATTGTTAACTACTATTGTTTATGTAAATGTTATTTCTGGAGATATTATCCCCCGGCCTCTGCTGAAAAAGGACCCATGTTCAGGTGGACTTTTCCGGTAACCAACCATAAAATAAAAATAATAATAATAATATAACTATATGTTTGCATGTATATAATGTTAGAAAAAATTAAATATTTCCACTTTGCAACTTTAGGGAGTGTATGTCATAATAAGTCTCCTGCACTCATATTGAAACATGTTCTCTGTTGCTAAAGAAAAAAAGAATGTTTACATAACAGCAGAATAGCAGATACCCAAGTATTCAATTTATGTACTTTTATATTTATCAATTTGTGTGTGTGATTTAATATCCCCATTCTTTGCAATGTGATATCTACTTGTTTTATATTGCTTTATCTGTTGAAATGCACATTTTGTACAAGTGCATTCATTTTCTGGGAATGGATTTAGCATAATAATATGGTGCAACTTTGCTTTTTTTCTTCTTTTTAGTTGCTGATTCCTTTTTTCTGGTTAGCTTGGCATTGTGCATTGCCTCCCATTTATTCTCTCTAGTATAATGATTTGTTTCTATTAGGTTACTCAATAAACGTATCTCCTAGGTACTCATCATATTCACAAAGTACATCTAAGACAAGTTTAGGTTTTAAGATTTTCTCAGGAAAGCACTATCACATCTAGCAGGCCACAATATGAAACGGCTACTGTAGATGGTGCCTTCTCCTGACTTGGTCCTGTATCATGGTAAAGATCTAAATTAAGGGGCCCAGCATATGTCACTTATTTAAACCCCTTCTCCAAACACTTGCACAAGGAAACTGAGTATAAGTGCTTTAGGGACAATGGTTAATCTCACCTTTTACAATCAAACAGCTTACTACTTCCAGCAAGAAAATCACCATCAAATGTTGAATTTTGAGGGGTCAGGGCCAAGAAGGCTAGCAGAGAGCAGCAAAAGTTCTATGACTGAAAAAGTTTCTCTGATAGGAAATATAATCAAAAAATTAATTTGGAGATCCTTATCTATTTTTTTTTCACTAATAGAGTAAAGATTTATATCTTCAAGTACTTTGAAAGCTGTAATTTTCCTGTTAGAATTTCAACTGCTTGGTTAACAGAGATAAGGCTTCAACATGAGCCACTGAAGAAATGGTACTTGGGATTCTCGTGTTAAAAAAAGACATCCAGTCACTAATATCTAGTATGCAAGCTGTATTACTTAAAATGAACAAACTAGATACCAAAATAGAAAGTTTCAAAGAGGAGCCCAGAAAGTAGATGGAGCATTTAGAAGTTCTTATGAAATAAAACATGCAGAAATCAGCAGTATGGAAGAAGCCTTAAATGATCATGAATGGAGAATAATTGAAGGTGAGTCTTTTGAAACAAAATAAATGGGGCATAGATAATGCTGATGATATAAAAATACACTGAGACAAAACATCATCAGAATTTATGCTATACCTGAAAAGTATGAGAGACAATATAATAACATTAAATTTAACTAAACTTGTTTTGGAATTGAAAAGGCACATAGATCCCTGATATCACCTTCAGAGAAGGAAAACTCTCCACCATGTTCAATTATAGTTAAGTTTATGTCTAGCTTAGAAAAAAGATCAAATATTAAAAACAGTATGGTCCAGTCCACCTATGAACTCATTACATCTGAGTGACACCTCCAGGTGCATCTGCAATTATCTCCTACTGATGCCTCTAGTTGTAAATATTGCTTGTTCATATTTGCATCAATAATTCCAAAACCATACAATGTACAAGGTTTTAAAAGATTTCATCTTAAAGGTTACACAATTGCAAACTCAGCTGCATTAATATATGACGTTTGTCTAGTGCAGGTAAATTTTTATTAACTGTTGTTTTTTATGATATTAATTTATAGACATATAATTTTCACATTTTTCTTAATATCTCAACAACCATGTACCATAGACAGAACTCTTTAGCCTCATATGAAAGCTCTCAGCTAGATGAATAAAATGCGACTGACAGTATGTGCGTAACTTGAGTGGCTGCTGATACATTGTAAGTTGTTTACAAAAAATTACAAATGTAAATGTTACTTTGTTTACTGTGACTTATAAAATCTGGCTTAAGACCTAAAACCTAAAGAATACTGCCACTCTAAAAAATAGTTTGTGCTAAAGAGTTTGCCTTTTATATGTCTTTCATAGATCTTATGGTTCCAGAGATATGAACATTTGTTTGAAATGTGGAGACATCATTTAAGTTTGTCAAAAGGCTTAGGTTCTGCCCTTGGGAAGTTACAGTGCAAACTTTCTGAGGTCCACTGGAGTGAATGAATTTAAACAGGTGAACATGTAGTCAGACTTGCAATGATTGTTCCAGTAAAGAATGAGTAAAAGAAAATCCTACTTACCACTGACTGAGCAACTTAAAAAGAACAGTACTAATACTAAACAGCAAAACAAGATTAGCCCGCAGATAAACACATCGCCGTAGTAATATAAACAGAACAAACAACTCAATAAACATAACAGCAAAATGAAGCACAGCAAGCATGTAAAAATCAACCAAATCACAGTTTATTCAGGCAAGCACTTTCACCACGTTGATGTGGCTTCCTCAGACCATAATATCAAAACATTTACTCTGTCCCATTTTTATAACAATTTGAATTAAAACATCCAATAAGAACATTTACTCACTATTCATCATACTTAATTATCCCCCTTCATTAAGCCCAGCTCTCTTGTCAGCCCTCAACCTCAATATCAATACCCATGAAAGCTCAGCCCCTTCTGTTTTATTCTCCACATATATGTGTGTGAGTGTGTGTGTGTGTGTGTGTGTGTGTGTGTGTGTATATATATATATATATATATATATATATATATATATATATATATATATATATGGGTTACCTTCATTTGACTGACAGCTCATTTTACTGAAACTCATTTGACTGACAAATAGTACTTGCAGCGCACTGTAAGGCAAATAACAGGGATATGGCCTATTCCCCAATGTAGTGCAACCCTGGAGTTAGTATATATAGTTGGGGGGTGTGGTAGGCACAACCTCCCACTTAGTTTGGTTTAAATTCTGTACTTTTTGTGTTATATTGTTTAAAACCAGACTAGGTGGGGGGCTTCGACCTCCACATCCCTCAGTGAGGGGGCTGCACTCTTCACCCACCCTAAATTTATATCCCAATCCCTACGAGCTACATGCTCTAGGGACCTAAACCTCATCACCACAATAAACAGAGCATGCTGGAGGGATAGATTCCTGTTCCAGAGACGTCCCATACTCTGGAACAAACTACCTATCTATGTCAAACAAAGCTCCTCATTAGCACTGTTCAAGAAAAATCTTGATGATTGGATGGGAGATAGGAAATTCACCTCGGGGATAACTTCTGTGGCTCTGCTCGACAGTGGCACAGGAAAATTATTTTCTTGGGTGTCGAAAGCCAGGATACCTTTGGCTAGGCTTATATAGACCCTAGGGCCAATAGCCTAGCACATACCTATGAACCTATATACTAACTCGATAGTCGCACTACATTGTGGAAGAGGGCATATCCCAGTTATTTGCCTTATAGTGCACTGCAAGTACTAGTTGTCAATCAAATGAATTTCAGTCAAATGAGTTGTCAGTCAAATGAGTTGTCAGCCAAATGAAGGTGACCCATGTATGTGTGTGTATATATATATATATATATATATATATATATATATATATATATATATATATATATATATATATATATATGTATATATGTGTGTGTGTGTGTGTGTGTGTGTGTTTATTTATTTGCATTTTGTTTACTGGATAAGTCCACTGGGCCAAGATATCCCATTTTCAGTGGAGGCTCAGGCAGAAAAGCTCCACAGTACAATGAATTAATAGTTTGAATTACAAAGAATCAGTATATACAAAATGTAGAGTTACAAAAAAACTGAAATACAAAGAATAAGTATATTCAAAATGTGAGAGAAATGTACAAAAGTATAATCTGAAAAAAACAGTATGAAGTGAAGATCTACATAGTATACTGTCTCTGTATCACATCATGACCCTGGGCTTAAAAGTGTAGCCAGGGTACCTTTTTGGCTAGGCTTATATATGACCTAGGGCCAATAGCCTACTACCTACCTATGAACCTATATGCAGAACCTACATTACCCACTGCTCCTGTTAGCGGCCTATGGACTGAATACCAAGGACTAACTCTATTTATCCCGCACTTCCGTGTTTTTTTAATCCCCTTGTCTAATATATTCCGGGTATATCCCCTCTTCAACATATGTCTATAAAGGGTATCAAGTTCCTTATTAAAGATGTCATCCACCGTAAACAAATGAGACACCCTGTGCCCTTGCCCCACCATTATATTTTGAAAGGTGCATCTAGGATGCATACTGGAAAATTCTAAATAATGGTTCCTCCAGCAATCCTTCCTATATAATGCTGTGTTCAAGCTCCCCATGGAACTTTTGGTGAGGCAAATATCCCAAAAATGTAGTGTTGCTCCTAGTTGAGAACCTCAAAAAGTTGGTTGTATTTTTCAAATACTTAATAAAATGCATTCATTCTCCCTCATCCTGTCCCCATAGCAAAAAAAAAACATCTAAAAATCTAGCATAATGTACTAGAGCATCTATCCATGGATGATTATTCTCAAAAATATTGTGCTCCTCCCAGTATGCCAGAACCAAATTGGCATATGAATTGGCACAGGGTCTTGATGTGATATAGTAACAATATTAATGGTAATTTAAAAGATCTACTTTGTCATGAACCTAGTATGAGATTAAAGCATGCACCTATTTCCGATAGAATAGGAACCTTTTCTTCTAGGCATTGTAAAGCCTGTTCCTATGTTAGTGATAGGAATTACTTTGTACATCCTGTTACTAATAAGAGGTATGTTTTTAGGTTATATGCTGATTGTCAAACTGAAAATGTGGTTTATTTGGCACAATGTAAATCCTTTCCCAGTTTTTATGTAGGCAAGACTAACTGCTAATTAAAAGCTAGAATATTAAACTATTTGTCAAGTATAAGGTTGAAGGATTAACGAAATGCTTTATTTCAACATGTAGTGAAATTCTCTGATTATGTTTTTTCCTTTATGGTTATGCATGTTACCAGAATGAATAAAAGATGGGGGATATAGTAAATGTCAATGAATGTAATGAACTTAAATAGAATTAGCAGCAGATCATCTAACAGGTCTAAATACTACTATTCCTTTAAAACCAGCCTTAAAAAAGAGGCGGATATTGCAGTGAATATGATTGGCTGCCTATGTTTTAAATGTTATATATATATATATATATATATATATATATATATATATATCTATAACATGGTTTTATTTATGTTATTTATTGTCTGAAGAATGGTTATCCTGAAAGCGCTAACAATTTTATATTACTACATTTTAATAAAGTCCATGACAGTCTGTTGGACTCTGCTCTCATCTTTTTACATTTTTTGCTACAAGCTGTTTGGGAGAGCAGTGACCTTAAGAGAAGGAAGAGTTTTTGTTTGTTGGTTATATCTGCCTTGTTTTTCTTTTCCTTCTCACATGACTGACAATGAACCAAAGATATTGAGCTGAGCTACCATCCACACAAGCGACCAGTGAGTTTGATCAATGAGAGATACAAGTTTAATGTATTTCCTGGTTTGAACCCCCTGTTAAATATGGATATAATGAATATCGGGGAATGGAATAGCAATGATTCCACTGGTGAGGCAACTAATGAGACTTTTTATGGACTGTTATCTTATTTTGATAGCTTAATACGGAAAGTGAAACATCTGCAGTGACAGAGGTTTCATATGGAAGCATGTTTACAGTATGAAATATCCTGAGGGGTATGTGAGTTCTGTGCATGCCCTCACAAGGTGAAATGTTTCCCGAACTGCTTGCTCATTGGCAGCAAATAAATATAGAGACCAGCTACCAATACATGCAATTGTTAATTGACCACTTTCTGCCAGTAGAAGACAGCTTGTGGAATGACATTGAGATCATTCAGAACAACTTGGAGCAGAGTTATTCAGATGAATGTTATCAAAGTAAGATTTCAGAGGTTTAGAACAATGTAATGCTGTTTGAGAGTAAGCCGCAGCAGATCGAAACAAAAAAAAATCCTGAGATATTACTGGGACTTTGTTTAGGGACATATTTTCACATGGCCTTGAGAACCAGTGAGGCAGGGGAATGGTTCAGACCAGGAGAATAGTATTTCACATCCTGGCCAGAATGGAGATGTTGCAGCTGGCCTGAATAGGGAACAGCAAGCTGTTTTGGTGACCAATAATGTTAACACAGACCATATGGAGGCTCCCCCCACCAGCACTGAAGCCTCTACCAGCTATGCACGCACAGTGTTGACTACTGATGAACACTGTATGACGACGTCAGACAAGTATGATCCACAATACATGAACAAGACCAAAAGTTTTCAAGAACAGAGGCTAGGGAAATGCCTTGAATTTTCCAGCTTTCCCGGTGTCAGTAAGGAAGATGAACGATCACAAGAGAAGTCAGTCAATACAGAGAGAGATGAAGCATTGGAAAACAATGGAGTGACTATATATGGTGACTGTAATATGTGCAATATTGCTGATGTTTTATCTACTGAACAAATTGATGTGTTAAGTAAGGGTTTTTCCTTTATACCTACCAGATCTTCATTGCTGAGTGAGATAATTTTAGATTTGAATTTGTTTGGTTGCAATATAGCTCTTGGAGAAATGTTTAGTGTAAATTCAAGTGCAGAACGTATATTGAGACATCCTAGTATGTTTGTCCCTCCTGTACATCCTACAATACAAACTTTTCTTAGAACACGTGAGATTGATATTAGGAAATATTTTAAGGAATCCACTTATGAATTTAATAATCTGATGACTTCAGAGAGAGAGAAGCTTTAACAACTCTTATGAATGATGAACACGTAGTAATTAAACCAGCAGACAAGGGTGGGGCCATAGTAGTAATGAACTCTGCTGCATATATTGAAGCACTTTATGATTTAATGTAGGATGAGCGAACTTGTATATGTATCTCCCCTATAATGGTTAAGCACGTTATACATAAGGTGAAAACTAAGCTGTTAACTTTGAAAGATGAAGATTTACTAGACAAGTTTATTTTTTTACATCTAGAGCACCCAGTAATACTAGTTTTGAAATCACTCCCTAAGATTCATAAGAACATTATACCACCACCAATGAGACCTATAGTCTCTGGTAGAGGGTGGGTAACGGAGCATTTGTCCATATCAGTGGAGCCTAAGTTGAAGAAAATGTTACAACTGTACCCAAGAATTTTAAGGGACACAGGGCAATTTTTAACTAAATTGTTTGATGTATCTCAGAATGTCAATATGACAAATATTTTGTTGGTTACTCTTGATGAAATAATCTTTTTACTGTCATTAGTAATGACCTTGGTTTAATGGCAATAAGATATTCTGATTGAGAAAAAGGTATATAATGCTAGAACTAATACTTTAATAGTAGAAGCCCTACAGTTGGTACTAGAGAACAATGTGTTCCTCTGTAATGATATCTATTATAGACAGAAACAGGGTGTGGCCATGGGCACACCCTGTGCCAACTCGTATGCCAGTTTGGTTCTTGCATACTGGGAGGAGCACAATATAATATTTTTGAGAATGATCATCCATGGATAGATGCTCTAGTACATTATGCTAGATTTATAGAGGATGTTTTTTGCTATGGGGACAGGATGAGAGAGAATTAATGCACCTTATTAAGTATTTGGAAAATGCATCTAGGTTTTTGAGGCTCTCAACTAGGAGCAACAGTAATACCATACATTTTTGGGATATTTGCCTCACCAAAAGTTCCATGGAGAGCTTGAAGACAGCATTATATAGGAAGGATTGTTAGAGCAAACATTATTTAGAATGTTCTAGTATGCATCCTAGATCTACCTTTCAAAATATAGTGGTGGGGCAAGGACATAGGGTGTGTCGTTTGTGTACAGTGGATGACATCTTTAATATGGAACTTGATACCCTTTATAGACATATCTTGAACATGGGATATACCCAGAATATATATTAGATAAGGGACTGAAAAAAGCATGGAAGTGCAGGATAAATAGAGCTAGTCCTTGGTCTTCAGGTCATAGGCCGCTAACAGGAGCAGTGGGTAATGTAGGTTCCACATATACTTATAAGCCCAGGATCATGATGCGATATAGTAACAATATTAATGGTACCTTTGATATCATCAAGCATAAGTGCAAAATATTAAAGAGCGATGAAAGTTTGAGAGATTTACTAAATGCTGAACCAAAATTTGGGTTTAGACGCAATAGTAATTTAAAAGATCTACTATGTCATGAACCTAGTATGAGATTAAAGCATGCACCTATTTCCGATAGAATAGGAACCTTTTTCTTGTAGACATTGTAAAGCCTGTTCCTATGTTAGTGATAGGAATTACTTTGTACATCCTGTCACTAATAAGAGGTATGTTTTTAGGTTATATGCTGATTTTCATACTGAAAATGTGGTTTATTTGGCACAGTGTAAATCCTGCCCCAGTTTTTTTATGTAGGCAAGAGTAACTGCAAATTAAAAACTGGAATATTAAACCATTTGTCGAGTATAAGGTTGAAGGATGAACAAAATGCTTTATGTCAACATGTATTGAAATTCTCTGATCATGTTTTTTCCTTTATGGTTATGCATGTTACCAGAATGAATAAAGGGGGGGGGGGGCATAGTAAATGTCACTGAATGTAATGAACTTAAATGGATAATAGAATTAGCAGCAGATCATCCACCAGGTCTAAATGCTGCTATTCCTTTAAAACCAGCCTTAAAAAAGAGGTGGGTATTGCAGTGAATATGATTGGCTTGCCTATGTTTTAAATGTTATATATAAGATGGTTTTATTTAAGATATTTATTGTCTGAAAATGGGTTATCCTGAAAGTGCTAATATTTTTATAAAGTCCGTGACAGTCTGTTGGACTCTGCTCTCATCTTTTTGCACTTAATACTGATTCTATAGTGGATGCACTGATTGATTTAAAACTGTGTTCACAAGAGGTTTGAATCTAAAATTAATGTTTAAGGATAGCATGAAAGAGATCCAGGTATTTAAAAAATCTAGCACGTTTATTGCTGTCAGCTCTCCAGGTATAACTGCACTTTATAATGCTTGTGAAAAGCATCTATGTGAATAATATGCAGGATGTATATAGATCTTATAACTTGACTCAGGACAAATATGATTTGCTAATTAAATTGCATAATAACAGTGAGATCTTTATTAAGCTGACAAATTAAAGAAGCTGACACACACACACACATATATATATATATATATATATATATATATATATATATATATATATATATATAGCTTATGGGGGGGGATGATCTCTCTCTCTGTCTCAGACACACACACGTTCATATATCCTTGTACAATTGATCAACAATGTGTAGTACAAACTCAAGCCTAATTTCGTCATTTAGGAATTGGCTTAATCAGTGACCCAGAGGCAGGAATGCAGTCCTTTAACCAGATATCTGTCAGGTTTTTAAACACTTCTAAATTCTCTACATGTTATATATTTGGGTTCCTATTAGAAGACCAAAGACGCATTCTTTCGAATACATATTGGTCGAACTTAAAAGACTGAAATGGCAAATTATTGAAGTGGCTTTTAAGCAAATTCTTTCCCTGGCCGCTTTGTTACTTTGCCATTTTCGGCACTGTAGTGCAGTCTCGGAGTTGGTATATTTAAGTAGTGGGAGTGTGGGGGGTGCAGCCCCCCACTTAATGTAATGTTTAAAGTGTTTTGTTTTCTATTTTTTTTTTTGTTGGAACAGTGATATTTTTCCCTTGGGAAAAAAATCACTGTTCTGACAGTTTGACATTGTAAGCTTTCGCATACATAGGGTTGATTAATCACCATTTGCTTTTTTAAGCATTCGGTGATCTAATATAGACCCATATATTTTTGGTAGAAAGTTCTCTCAGCCCTGTGATGAAAGGAAGACCACTTAACTGATCTTTAGATGGGAATACATTAACAGAAAGGTTATTGTTGAAGTATTCTGGTTATTGAATGAAGTACTCATGGTAGAAGCCATAATTAACTGCAATGATTCCAGGTATATATTTGTTTGTGGGGTAGGAGTAAGATACAGTATGGATGCAGTGTATAAAACCTATTGGTTCGATAAAATGTGTAATGTGGATTTTTGTATATGTTGCACATAAATCTGTTCAAGGTGCTTGTATGAAGTCTTGTCAGTATGTTTGTTACAGGCACTGTATGATGATGATGTCATTGCTGTGAGTCAGTGGTGCTTTGTCATACATCTGCACATTTTATGTTTAAAGGTCCATGTATATTCTTTTCTACTTGTGCATGCTTTTGTGTAATGGTTGGACTTTGCTGATGTTCATAGATGAATGTACACAGAGTGCTTTAATATTTCACTTATACTACTAATGTAGAGACATTTGAATTTACTGGGCAATTAAAAAAAAGTAAAATTAAAATGTTCATACTTAGTTGTGGGAGTACTGGGCTTTTTTTTGATGATATGTATACTGTCATATACAGTCTTATGAGTTTACTTTGTACTGGCAGTTTTGAAGGCGATATATATTTTAGGGCGTCATGACATTTTTCTTTTGAGATTTGATTTATTTGCTTGCTAACTTATTTATTTATTCCAGTTTCATGGTGAGGCGTATTGGTGTAGTTCTTTCATCATTGTCTTTTGTTTTATTTTATTTTTCTCAGTTCTTTTCTGCTATGTAATTGTTCTTTTTGCAAAGGCTGTTTCAATGGTGACACAGTTATATTGGTCAGTTTTTATGTATTTTTCTTTGTTCTTAGTTTCTGTATTTTCAGTAATTTCATTATTATTATTATTGTATTTTCTTTGATATTTATTTGTTTTATATATTTTATTTATTCATTCTTTTGTTTGCTTTGTATTTTTACATATAGTTTGTTTTGTTTAATTGTCCATTGCATATTTTATTTTTTTTTTCCTTTGTGTCCGTTTTTCTTCACTTCTTTATGAGTTGTCTTATCTGTAAAGGAATATATTTGCATTAGTGGTTATGCTTGCAATTATTGATAGTTGTATTTATTCTATTTTTTATCTGTAGATGTGTCTATGTGTGATGTGTTTGTAAGAACAGACTCTGGGCTAGGACATCAAGGTTAGTCATTAAAGTCGTATTATGTGTGTGAGTGAATGGTTAGTTTTGTGGACACAAGTGAATGTTTGTGATAGAGAGAGAGAGTAGGTATGTGCGCACACGGGGTCAACAACGTTAGATCATTCAGTAGAGTGTATGAGTGGGTGCAAGAGAGAACATATGCTCGACATATACGCACGACAAAGTCCTCTGCACATTTGTGCAGTATACAAATGAATATTGTGAACATGTGCATTTGTATATAAGGAAGTTGAAGGGATAGAGTTTCAAAATTTAGGGAGACCACACACATATAAGACATTTTTGACAACAAATGAAAATATTGCATTTTGCTTGCGGCATTTACTAACAACAAAGTGGAGCCGTTTACAACGAATTTCATATGTTCCATGATAATATTTATTTTAAAATTTATAGACGTATTATGGAATCAGATATGGATTTGACAATTGTTCTACAGTGAATTTTTTTTACAAAATTGTTGATTGTAGAATGGTTTCGCAATCATGGTTTTAAATAGGATGACAGTTTTATGTAAAACAAGTGAAAAAAAAAAAAAAAGCTTAGTATTTCTTTCATTTTTTATTTTTTATTTGTCATGTTTGAACATAGCTTACAGCTGGCAGTTCGAAACAAACAGAGAAAAAAATACATTGCACAAGTCAAGGAGACAATAACATTTATAGCATTAAATGTATTTTATTTATTGTTACAAACAGTTTTTATTGCTGATAGAAAAAAGTCAACTCATGACATCATTTCCTGTATGTATTTTATAAAAGACACAAGCATGAGGGGGCTTGTTGTCTTTGTTTCTGAAGAAGTTCACGGAAAATAAAGTGGAAGAAAGCGCTAGCTAGTATTGCCTCTATTGTGGACTACTCTACTTTCATTGTCTTTTTAGTTTTTTCAAGTTGATTCATGATTATGTATCAGAGGGAAAGGATGATATTTTGTTGCAATTTTATTACTTTTCAACTGCTCTTCTAGATTTTAAACATTTTGGATATCAATTATTTGTCTTGTTTTGAATTGTGTGGTTAAAGATTTGTTTTAGTTACTGGTTACCTTTAATTTATTTTTGTGATTTTATACCCTATTGTTGTTGTTTAGGCATTACTCTGTTTGATGGCATGATTTTAGAAGCCTTTTGGTGATGGTCTTTGTTTATTGGTACACTTGCTTTTTTGTGTTGGGATAACTGCACAGTTAAGTAGATGGAATTCCTTATTTTTTATATTGGATACTGTTGTACTCTGTCATTTATTATTTTATATTATTGGTTTGATTTGACCTTATTGAATCACTGCCTTCACTGTGTTTTTTATATTGTGGTTCCAAAGAGTTTTAGCCAGATATATTTTTCATTGTTCATGTAATCGATTGATAGTGGAAATGGTGCTTGAGATATATTTGGAGAAGGTATTCTTCTGTATCTCTATAATGCTCATAATGCAGCCCTGGGCATTTTTTGTTTTTCGATATGCTGTATGTTTAATTTTTTTGTCCCATTTAAATTTGTTTTATAGTGTTATTTTGTTTGTTCTTTGGAAAATTATATGTATCTTTATCTTTTGGGGGCTATGTTTAGTTATCTCTCTTCAGTTTAGTTGTCTTGTTTAAATGTTCTTGTATTCCAAAATGCATTAGACATTAATCAAATGAAGGCTGAGGTTTTTAGGTGTGCATGTTCCCAACATTTCTTTGCTCTATGATGCTATTACTAATGTAGCTGTAAGTTGCTTGGCAGCATGGATCTTTCTGTTTTTCTCCTTTTTAGCTGTTTTTGTCATCTATTTATGAATAATTATATTTGTAGGAATTGGTGATCTTTTGTATCTGGTTTGCTATATCCTCTTATTTTAGATGTGTGCTTTGTGTGTTAGTGGTTATTTGTAATGGTTCATTTAGTAGGTTAGGTGAATTGACGCCCTGAACCCTATGTGCAAAAATGGGAAAAAAAAGGTTGAGGTTGGGTGGGTGGATGGCTGGATTTAATTGTTTAGGTTTACCAGTGGAATTTTTTCTATATTTCTGTAAACATTGTGTGTATGTTATTTGTAGACCTGAAGCATTTGCATATTTAGTATTCTTTTGTGTGTGGTATTTGTTTAAAGCCCTTTGTATCTATTGTATTTATATATTATATCTTATGTTTTTCTTCTTTTTTATGGTTGTGGTTATCTTCTGAATTGGTGTCACCTGGGGGCATATTCTTTGGTTTTTATGGATGAGTTTTTATGTCAGGTGTATATGTGCCTGACCAGTATTTTTGTTGCTTGTTTTTTTTTTTCAGTTTTAGTATTTTCTTTGTTGATTTTTTGTTTTGCCTTTAATTTCATGTATTTTATTACTGCTCAAGCTTTCTATTTAATCTTTTTTGGTCCTCTCATACCATACCGCATTTGTACCATTCTGGACCCTAGTGACCCACTTCCATGCCAGATCTACCAGCTATCCTCCTACCTCCACAGACATACTCCAGTATTGTTGGGGGCAGTCCTAAGGACATTCCGGGAGTTCAGCTTATCTGTGCTTCCATCTGGGCAGTTTCTTTATGCCCTACACAATTCACATTTCCCATCCCTTACAAACATTGATTGCATCTGAGGCCAACTCCCCTATTAGGACTACACCTTCTCTTAGGAAGATATTCCTGAGTGCCCTCCCACCCAGAACAAACAGCAACATCCCTTCCCTGCCACTCTGTCAGCTGAGCCACAAACCAAACCTGAGTTGATGGTTACATAGTCAGAGCTTTACCCGTCCTTGCTACTGGAGCAGCTTTGCTTTCTGTTTTATCTATAGTCATATTTGAAGTGAGTGCATCATCAGTTAGTCTTGGTTATTTTCTTGTTTGTTATTGTGTCCATCTAGCTTCCATTACATATATATATATATATATATATATATATATATATATATTTTTTTTTTCCAGTCGTCTGTTTCACATCTTTGATATTTTTTTTGCTCCTTTATTTCTGTTCTGTGATTATTGTGTCTTCAGGATAGTCTTCTCTATTATTTATTTTCTCTAAGGGTATGGCATGCTAGGGTAGTATAGAAGGTTTGTTTTCTTTAGGGCTTTTTGAGCTGTAGTTCTTATTTTTCTTGAGGTCGTCGTTGTTGAATGAAGTGTATATCATTTTGGACTGCTTTTGTTATTGGATTAGTTCAGAGTTAACTTTGTCATTCTAGTATGTATGTATGAATTACTTATGTATGGTACTTTTCTGTTTCTTTATAGCATTTAAAGAACTGGTCTGGCAATGTCTTTTTACTTATTGTGGATTTGTTTTATTTTAATCATTTGTTAATTGAAACCATTTCTTTGTTGTTTGTTCTTTTCTGAGGTAAGAAAAATGTGATTTTTTATTATCAGTGTCTCATGTTGAAATTTGTAGTACTAGAACTCAGGATGCGCAAGTTCTATTATGTGGTTTGAGACATTGTGGCATTTGAGCGAGTCTATTTATTTTATTTTACATTTGTTAACCGGGGAAGTCCATTTGGACATGTATCCTTTTTCAGTGGAGGCCTGGTGAGAAAAGCTTCTCAAAATCATACAATACAATACAGCATAGACAGTACAGTGTATAGTTACATCATAGCATATTAGAAAAAAACATTGAGTTGATACTATTCTAATATAAACAAAGAATTAGTTTTAGTTAATAATTAGGTAAGCAAGGGATTGAGTAAGAAATTTTTCTATGATTATATGCAACACGAAGTTAAGTGTTGTTTCATTCATACACTTGTTAAGTATGTGGTTGCACAGACTTCAGTAATTTACTGTAGATGTACCACTTTCACGCCTTGATGGTAGTGCTGTTTTCTGACTGGGTAGCTGAAGCCTTTTTAAAATTTGTTTTTCTTATTTTTCATTTTTAGTAGTTATGGCTGGGGTGTGTTTGATTGACACATATGTAGTGCTTTATGCTGACCATGCTCATTAATTTGAAGTACTTTTTTGCTGTATGTGATTTCATTCTTTTTTCCTGTGTTACATTGGAGTGAATGCAGGTTATTTCTGGTGATTCACTGTTAGGTATAGGGATAGAGTGGTGCTACATGTTTGATGATGTAGGTAGAGTGATGATAACCATTTGACTTAGCTTTTCTGCCCTTGCTTCATAGGAATCCACAGTAGTGTGCTCGCATGTAAGTACTACCTGGTATTTTATTTTTGTTTGTGATTCTTATTGCTATTTTTGTGAAGTTTCACACATGGTATTTTTTTTTGTTTTGTTTTGTTTTGTTTTTCATACATATTTTTGGTTGGTAACAACTCTATTTGGTCACTTGTTTTCTGGACTTGTATTTCAAAAGTGTTTTTATTTTGTTTGCTTTACTGTATTTGTCCTGCATATGAGTGTTTTTGTTATGCCAGTATAGAATTATATTCATAGCATATTGTGGCTTTAAATAACAGGTAAAATGCTGCTTTATTCACTAATGTGAATATTGTCACCTGCTATGTGTACTTTTAGTTCATTAACCTGTTTGTCAGTTAGAGTAAAACTTATTACAACTGCCGAGGGATACAAGTGACTCTGTGTTTCTACATAACATCGCTGTTATTTCTGACTTTTATTTGGAGAATTCTAAATTGTGTGTAGCATCTCAGTAGCTACTTGCGTTTCTGTAGCATACCACTGTTATTCCTGACTTTTAGTGGAGAATGCTAAATTGTGTGTAGCATCTTAGTAGTTACTGTTTTCTCTTCATAACCTTTATACGAATAGATAATAGTGTAGTGTGTTATAATAGCTTGGTATGAACTGCAGTTACCTTTTGTTTTGTTTTTTTCTGTGCTATCCTTGCATTTTGTGTTGCTCATAGAATTGTGCTGTTTCTTACAAAGGTATGCTGCTCCTCCCCTGCATCCTTTATCTTAGTTACTTGGTAATCAGAGTGATTTAAAACTTCAGACCTAATATTTACCTCCTTTTCCTTTTTATTTCTAGTCCACCCAGCAAAAGTTTTACTCTGTGTCTTGGCCAACCTCCAATAAACCAAAGGCTGTCTGGTTGCCCTGCACTGAGAGACCCTGCATCGGTGGAACACTAAAGTGTTTTCAGCTACACTACTGTATGTTAGAGTTGTATGTAATATGTTCTCTAAACTGAAAACTTTTTGCTATAGCCTTTTACTGTAAGTGTGCACACTATTGTCCCCCCATTTTTTCTGTTTCTATTGTACTCCCTAGGTCAATTACTTAAAACTACTTCCTTTCTCTTGGAAAAGGTTTACCTATGTATCTGCAACCCATACCTAATTTTTTCCCTATAGAAGTGGTGGTCCTTTTCACCACACTGTACTAGATTAATAGCACAAGATTTATAGTTATTAGGAAGCTACTGTACTACACTGACCTGGAATTGACTGAGCTTGGTTTCCCTGATTGTTTTCCTAGCAGCTGGCCTAGTCCAGTTTTTATGGCTCATAACCTTGTATTACTTTTTGTCTATCTCCCTCCCCCACCTTGAACCTGCACACCTCCTCCCACTCCTGCTTAATTACAGAGGAATAAAAAAACCTGATGTAGAAAGGCACCATCTTTTGACTTAGCTTTTCTGCCCTTGCTTCATAGGAATCCTCAGTAGTGTACTCGCATATACCATATTCCATTCCTTTTTAAATAGTACTCCATTGACTCCTAATTTACTGCATGTCCCTTTCTAAAAACCCTGGCATAACTACATTATTTTCTTACTGTTTAGTGAACTGCAGCTCCCCGTTGTTAAAGAAAAATAAAAACAGAAAAGACCTTTTTTTCTTTAGAATCTAGCTTGTCTAATTGCCCTTAAATCTGGCTGTTTATCTTCCACAGACACTTGATTATACTGGCTGATTATTATTATTATTTTTTTTTTTACTTTGTCCCAGGTGTAGCCCCACTCTGTTCGCCCTCAATGCACTCTGGTTCACTTTGCTCCCTTCCCACCAACCCCCATACCACTTCCTTCATACCTAACCACAGGCCCCTACCAACCATCAAACTTCTCATCTTCCTGTTACACAAGCTAACACCCACTACAAATTCTCTCCCTACCTTACAACTCCTCCCCAAACTTTCAACCAACTCACCCTATTAAAGCCCTCTCCTCCTCTTCAAACATGCCAGACTTAATCATTCCTGTGATACTTCTACCTGCACTGCGCCTCCTACCAGTGGCGGCTGGTGACTTCAAATCAAAGGGGGGCTGCAGGAGACAGCTGAATGGGTGGGGCCAATGGGAAGGGGTGTGGCCAGCCAGAAAGGGGAGGAGCTATGCTCAAAACCACAACAACTAACTTTAATTAAATACGCTGCCCTGGGTGGCAAACCATCATTATGAGAGTCCAATCAAGACAAAAATAAGTGTAGAAGAATAAAAATATTTCAATGCATTGGCTGCATGACAGCTTACTTAATATCTAGATGGAAACAAAAGGTTGTGAGGCATGAAAAAATAAATTACTTTTTAAATACATTACTGGAATGCCAGTCAAAATCAAGTACAAGCAAAACCTGAAGCACTCAACTCAAACCACTTCTCCTTGCAATGCAGTTCTAATTATAATTTATATTCAGCTTTATTAAAGTGCCAAGTAACATGCTGAAAGTAGAAATCTCTGTGATGCCCCCACTTGTAAAATGTTTCTTATCCAAAAAAGACCTGCTGCCTGACAACTATCTACTTGTTTCATGGGGAAAACATGTAAGTAAAAAATGAAAAGCAAACAAGAAGCAAGCTCAAGATACATTGCTTAAAGGATTACTGTACAGGTTATGGACAACACATGATTGGTATTCTGTTTAGTTTACGGGTAAAGTCTGTAGAGATGACTGGAAGTCTCCAACAAGTGTAATGAGCTTTTTAAAATAATGGAATCCTGTCCTTTAATACCCAAGGCTTATACATTATCTAGTCAAGTATTCTCTGCATGGCAACAACAGAAAGGCTTTCAATGTTGGCAATTCTTTAACAGTATGCTTATTAAAGCTTACTTGCATCTTACGATCTCAGACAAGCTTACATTATGGTCATTAAAGCATTGCTACTTAAATACAGAGCAACAGGCACTTTGAGTAATAAGCATAAATCAACAGTACAAAAATATGACAGAAACCAGACCTTTCTGCAAAATCAAGGACAGATGAAAAGCCACTGTAGTACTTGTGTCTACCTTGGATGGGGACACACTGCACATTTACACTGCATAACTACTCCTTGCCTTGCTTGGACACATCCAGAGTCAGTACATGGTGGAGTGGGGTGCAACAAGTATGTCACAATTTGAAATGTCTCTGGCTGACTGTGATGGCCCTGACACATGTGTCATACCTCTCAACCTCAGAGCAAGAAATCTGGACAAAGCCATACACAGAAGTGGGACAAATGCCCACAAATAAGGACAATTTTTAAATATTGCTCTAATAAACTTAGAAAGATAATAGAATAGGTCTTGCATTAGTATGACCTTTCTGAAGGGTATAAAATCTGAAACTCAAATGTCTGTCATTATTTTCTAACTTCAGTCTTTAGTGATTTGTCACTAATTTGCCAAAAAACACAATTTTATGAAAATGGACCAAATGTGATGCAAAAATATAAAATAGCCACACAATACAGCTGGGAACCTGTCAAAGAAGGGACACTTTAATATTAGTACTGCTAACTTGAGCAGCTGACAAAATAAAAGAATCTACATGCATTTCAAGTAATCTATAACTTTATTAGTTATTTCTTAATTGTAAACCCTCCATGTTTTCTTCCAAAATTGCTATTTTGCAGAGGGATTATTAGGGGGAAGAGCAACATTTTAAGCCAAAATCGGAGACAGTTGAGAGGTTGGCTATGCCTAATTCTATAAAGCAATTTATTTGCATGTACCTTTCAACCTGTTAATGCAGTAAATCTGAACAAGGCCAAATATACTGGGGGAACATATAAACAGTACTAAAAATTGCTCTTGTATAAATTGAGACAGTTGATAGAATAACAGTTCTTACTTTAGCGTGCATTTTTCTGAAGGTTATGAAGTATGAAACTCTTGTTTAGTTACTTCATTTCTAAATGATTTGCCAGAAAACTACAAATTTTATGAACAAACCAAAAATAAGAAGCAAAAATCTATTCATTCTTTGAAAATCTGGACAGTTGGGAGGTATAGTTCAGCTGGGCCTGACTGAGTTTGCTGCCCTTCCCCCCTGACAAAATCACAGTTGAATGGAGCCTCTGCAGCCATTCCAATGAACCATTACTTGGCTATTTCACTCCATTTACCATAAACACTAATGTGCATACTGTTTTACTTGTATGATGAGTTGGACTTCATTTGAAAGTTTTATTTTGTATTTTACAGCACAAACACTAAGTCATCTACTAAACAAAGCAATGCAGTCTCACAATGAAAACTTAGCATTAAAACTTCTCTGCCCTTGAAACTCACATTCATTGAAACAGCATTGAAACCCACATTCAAAGAAAATACATTTTGCCAGTGGCAGATAAAGATTAATTTTGGGCTGTTTTCAAATCATAGGCCCCTTGCATATGAAACATACATGTGCTCTTTGATACACCTTCCTCATTGTACTAAATTATATTCCTTGTACAATATATTACAGTGGTTAGAGGGCGTTTTAAATTTGTTTTGAACATTTTTCCAGAAAGCAATGAAACAAAATGCAGGCACCCAAAATGACAAAACTGCCCAGTTCATAACATTTATCATAAAAGTCTACTCAGACTTCCGCAGTCCACCATTATCAGTAAATATGCACACTTCTACAGTCCACCATTATCAGTAAATATGCACAATTATACAGTCCACCATTATCAATAAATATGCACAATTCTACAGTCCACCATTATCAGTAAATATGCACAATTCTACAGTCCATTATCAGTAAATATGCACAATTCTACAGTCCACCATTATCAGTAAATATGCACAATTATACAGTCCACCATTATCAATAAATATGCACAATTCTACAGTCCACCATTATCAGTAAATATGCACAATTCTACAGTCCATTATCAGTAAATATGCACAATTCTACAGTCCATTATCAGTAAATATGCACTATTTCTGAAGAAGTAAAAGTCATCTAAATAATTCCACATTAAAGAAATCTGTAACTAATGAAGAGGTTGTTGCTAGCAAACACCTTTATATTTCATGGTTTCATCGAAAAATAAAGTGCCTGTTGCCCCTCAGGAATAAATTGCCTATATTACATTAAAAAATGATAAGCTAGTAATATTGCAAGAGGAAATGGATAAGCTAGTAATATTGCAAGAGGAAATGGATGGCAAACTGATAACGGACTCATAGTTAGTATCTTCACCAAGGAGAACATTCTCAGTACAGCAGCATCCACCCCTTGTGGGAGTAGAACCCACAGCCTTCTGTATCAAAGGCAAGTACACAACTTGTTGTGCTATTAACAAGGCAAACCAACTTCACTTAAGCAGCACTAAACTTCTGTTCCCCTGCAGCTCTCAGCTCCTTGTAAAATCTACTCAATATTCAACTTCGCAGCACAAGAAAACTGGAAAAAGCCAAAATGTATTGGGGGGGGGGGTCAAAAGCCCAAAAACCAGGGACACAAACATTGCTTGTATAATCTTGGAAAGTTGCTAGAACCATACATTTTACTGCCAAGCTTCCTGTGCAAAACAGAGCAACATACCACTACGCCAAATCAGCTGCTTTGTAAAAGAGGAAGACTGAAACTGAAATGGCTATCATTTCGTGAATTCAGTTCTCACCACAGCTGTCAACCTCTTAGTACAAAACACCTGGACAAACCCAGTAATGAGGGAATACAGCCGTCAAACATTCAGTGAATTCAGTTCTTGCCATAGCTGTCAACCTTAGCACAAAAAACCTGGACAAAGCCAATAATGAGGGAATACAGTCCCAAAAATAGGGACAAATTTCAAATATTCATCTTATAAACTTAGAAAATTGCTAGAATAAAAGGTTGTGTTACGGTTGTGTTACTATGGATTTTCTGAAGAACACGAAGTCTGAAATTCAAGTCTGTCAATTTTACTGCTGACAGAATAAAAACAATTTTCAGCAGAGACCCAGGGAGAAATACTGCAGACACGTCTTTGTAAAATGACAGGTCACCAGAGCTAATCCACACAAACACAGGGAGGAGATGCAGACTCCACACAGAAGGCACCTCAGCCAAGAATCAAACCAGAAAACCTATAGCTGTGAGGCAACAATACTACCACTGCACCATCAAATATGCAAGGACTTAAACATTCAGAAACCTGAAGTCTGAAATTCAAATGCCTGTCAATTTTATTTAACATTTGTTAATCAGGACAGTTTGATTTGGAACAAAAAAAAATTCAGCAGAGGCCCAGGAAGAAATAATGCAGACATGTCTTTGTAACATGGGAGGACACAAAAGCAAACCCACACAAACACAGGGAGAAGATACAGACCCCACAAAGAAGGAACCCCAGCCAAGAATCAAACCTGAGAACCTGCAGCTGTGAGGCAACAATGCTACCAGTGCACCATCAAATATCAAGCATTGCAACATTTACAAACCACAGATGATATGAGGAACAGATCAGATCAAATATGAGGCAAAAATCTGCAATTTTTTTACAAATGGTGGTGGGTAGGGAACTCAAGTCTTTAACACCTGCATACAGGGTACAGGGTTCAAGCCTGAGGTATTCCCTACCACACCATCATGAGCACCTGAGGCATTTTGACACACACACACACACACACACACACACACACCACACACACACACACACAGTCCCTATCAACTGCAAACACTAAGTCCCTATCAACTGCAAACACTAAGTCCCTATCAAAACGTTAAAAGCACCATAATTAACACACTTACCTGTCCATTCTCCATAACGTACATCCACATGCCCACGCAATAATACAAAGACCAGCGAGATCCGATGAAACCCCTTCCCGACGAGAGACTCCTGACTGCTGGTGTTGCAGTCCGGCCCCGACGCGTTTTCCCAGCGAGTCTGTGCACTTTAAAAGTGCACAGACTCTGCTCGTGTTTCCCTACCAGGACGGCCAGACTGCCTGGAGCATGCGCAGTAGACTCACAGTAGTCTGGACTACTGCGCATGCGCGAAGTCCGCGAAAATGTAAAACTTTTTTTTTCTTTTTTTTTTTTAATTTCTTTTTACTTTTTGTTGAGGGGGCTGCAATCCGGCAGTCCAATAGCACGGGCCGCCCCTGCCTCCTACACAACATAACACCTCACATACTCTTAACCTCTATACATCAAGCCCCCAACTATCCACACCAAAGCTGCTTTTCTTACCCTCAGCAACTCATGCTCATCTCTGCATCTATCCTTCCAATGAATATACTACTCCCTAAAATAAAAACTCCTTCTGTCAACCATAGTACATCTAAGTATAAAACAAAATACTTTCACAACTACCCACAAAAATGTAAGTTTATGACTTCCCAAGGAGTCTGCTCTTGCCAGGTAATATACACCCAAACCCTGGTCCTAGCACTATTCCTAACACCTCACAAAATATCACCCCTGATTCTAATCAACCATCCATACCAAAAAAGAAAATCTCCTTCTAGTCTATCAGTACTCGAAGTATGCTCAACAAACTAAGCCAGTTTCGTGCTTGGGTATCTCGTCATACCCCAGACATTATCTCTGTCACAGAAACTTGCCTTAAACCTCAAAACCAAAATAGACATTCTTCCTTCAGGTTATAATATACTACGCCAAGATCACCTAAAGAAAAAAGGTGGAGATGTTGCTTTAGTTTACTCTAACTACCTCACTCTCTTCCTTCCTAAAGAACCAATAGCAAACCTCAACCCAATGACTTTGCTACCATCACAGTAGTGCCCATATACATTCCACCAGGGGACAACATCTCCTTAATGAAAAATACACTGTCATATCTCTCCATAAATATCCCTAGTGAAGCTATCCTTCTTGGGGACGTAAACATTAATTGGTATAACCTTAATAATCCAAACCCTCCACAACACATAAACCTCCATGGATTTAGACAATCTATCTCCAAACTTACCCATACTAATAACTCTCATTCTTTAAGCTCCTTGATAGATTGGATACTTGTTTCTAACCCCAACAAATACCATAACCCTGAAACTCTGCATGATACCCTGAGTGACCACTCGCCTATAAAAGTGCTATGATACATAATTCACCTCCCCAAACTACACTGGTTTATCATCTGCTGCAAACTTTCAAACTTTAATCCAGATACCTTTAAATCCCTCCTCTTTAGAATTAACTGGAATTTCCTTACTCAGCTCCCACTCAGTGAAGCAGTAAATTCCTTCAACTCAACTTTCCTAAATATTTTAAATTTTCTAGCCCCACTGTGAAAAGTTCAATTAAAGGCAAACATTTCACCCTGGCTAACTAAAGCCACCCATACCCTTATGAAATCCAGAGATAGGGCATGGAAAACATGGGTATAAACCAAACTTCCAGTTGACCTCCTAAAGTATAAAGAACTTAGAAATCAGACATAAAAACTTATCAACAAAGAGAAAAAAGACTTTTATTGTAATCCCCCAAAAACATTAAAATCAGATCCAAAATATTCTGGCATGCTATAAACCAAATACTACATCCAGGTAACCCAACTTCAGCAAACCCATGTCCTGACAAGTCACATGAAGAAACTGCCAATACCTTCAACACCTACTTAATCAAATCCATTTCCATACTATTTATCCCCAACCTCTCAAACAACAACACTTCTAACCTCCCAATACACCCCTCAGCCACTATCTCAGTAAACTCCTTCTCGCTCAAACCCGTCTCCACTGACTGTATCAGAACTCTACTCTCAAAGCTCAAACCATGCTCTGTATCAGCAGACAATATCCCTTCTTACTTTCTCTGGATTGCTGCACACACTTCCTATGTCTCTATCTATACTAATACATCGCTCCATCTCTGAGTCTAAAGTTCCTTCTATCTGGTAACAGTTTTATACTCTTCCTATTCATAAAGAAGGTAACTCCACAGAAATATTTAATTTCAGACCTATCGCTATCCTTCCCCCAAAATCCATGAGAAACGTATACACATATACACAAACAAGTTATGCATTATCTCTTACAAGAAAACCTTCTCACTCCAACACAGCATGGCTTCTGTTCCAAGCATAGTACAACCACAGATCTACTATCCTTTCTCAACACCTTAGCCCTGGCTAAAGATGATCACAAACTCGTATCCTGTCTATTCCTTGACATCCTAAGGCTTTTGACACTGTCTCACACACACTGCTACTTAGTCAACTTGTAGACCTAAACTTCTCCCCAGATACAGTTTCATGGTTCTCTAGCGCTCTCTCTGATAGGCAGCAGTCAGTATGATGAGACTCGGCACTATCTACCCCTCTCGCAGTAAGAAATGGTGTTCCCCAAGGTTCCATTCTTAGAGCTTTACTCTTTAATATCTTCACCAACTCACTTCACTCTAAGATTGTCCAATAAGCAGATGACTCTATAGTCATAACTATTGCTAATTCCCCCTTAGATCTCCTAATAAATACCCAGACATCTTTCAACTCGGTAGAGACATGGCTCACTAATAATCAGCTCATCCTCAACCCTAAGAAAACAAAATTACTACTTTCTACCTAAATCTGCAAACCACATTAAACTTTCCTTCTCCATAAGGTCCCTAAATAGTACTCCTATAGAAGTCAAAACTAGCGCAAAACTCCTTGCCATTACCATCGACGACCAACTACAATTCGATCTTCACATTAACAATTCTATCAAAAAACCCACAAAAGCTAAGACTACTGTACAGGAAAAACTAATTCCTAACTACTGAAGATAGGATTTCTCTTACCCATGCCTACCTTCTACCATGCTTAACCTATTGTTCCCAAATACTCACAAATCTAAACTCCTCCATACTTACCAAATTAGAATCAACATGCCACAAGGTAGCTAGATTTGCAGCTCAACAAACATATAATTCCCACCAGTGTCTCTCCCTGAAATACCTGAACTGCCCTGAACTACCTCACCTCTTCTTACAATCTCAACTCCCAATCATACACTCCAACCTATATCAGCCTGATTTCTGCCCAAGTCTCCGAAGCTCAACGCAAGACCTATTAAGGATCCATAAACCAAATCCAACACAGGGTGCAACCTATATAGCTACCATCCCTCTATTGCATGGGACAAACTCCCACTAGAAATAAGGACCCTGACTCACCCCAAACAATTTAAGCTATCAACCAAAGACCACTTTAAAAAACACTGGTCCTGCCATTGTACTCCCCCTCCATGATTATTACCCACCTTTATAGTACAAACTAACTTACTAAAACTTACCATTAACTGCTTCATCGTATGCTTCCTATGCAACCTCCAAAGCTTCTTCTATACTCTGCTCCCTGAAGTTCTTCTGTAGCCTTTTAAGTTTCTTCCACTCTGCATATAAAACCTTATATTTACTCAACTCTCTTTTTAAACCAAAACATACAATGTATTCTACTTTTTTAGCATTCTCCTTTTTGTTTATAGTACTGTTTTATCTGTCAACAATATGCATGTATGTAGCTTATATATTTTAACTACCAAAATTGATTGCTATTTTTATTGAAATGTATCTGTATTGCTATTTTTATTGCATTGTATATCTTTGGAGCTTTTCTCCCTGGGCCTCCAATGAAAAGGGCAATAGCTCAGCCAGACACCCCCTGTCAACAAAAGTAAACTAAATTAAAAAAAAATATATATATATATATATATATATATATATATATATATATATATATATGGGGTGTATTATGTGATCGGAAATTCAGATGTTCGAGCACGTAATGATCGACCCCAATTGAGAGAAATGGCAGAATGTCGAACACATAAATGGAAATCTCTGTAAGGGGAGATTTCCATTTACTGCAATGTAGTGCGGTCTCGGAGTTGGTATATTTAAGTAGCGGGGTGTGGGGGGGGGTGCAGGGGGGCTTGCCCCTCTGGATAAAGCAGTTTAATGGTTTGTTTGGGAGTTTATTTTTTTTCCAGCCATTTGACATTTTGCCAGTTTGCTCTGCTGGGGTCGATCATTACGTGTTCAAACATCTGAATTTTCGATCACGTAATATAGACCCATAAATAAATAAATATATATATATATATATATATATATATATATATATATAGATCTACTTTGTTTTATCAAAGTTTCAAAACATTGAAATCCATATAGCCAAGACCATATGATACAAGTTTTGAAACTTCGAACACTGCAACAAAAAATGTAAAAGAACACAGAAAACATTACCTTCACATTTTTGCAGGGGGCCGAGATCCTCTACACCCCCCCCACACCCCCTGCTTATTAGATATAACAACTTAGAGATCGCAAACTGGGCAAAAACCTCTCCTTAAGAATGTTGTCCCGCCACCTTTTGCATAATAACACTGTCCTTTATGTATAATTCTAGAGAGATAATTGCTGTAATACTTACCATTATTTGAAACACCTAACCGAGGAGGATGGTGTTCTAAAAGCACTAGCAAGGTACAGTGATTAAGATGTCCCAATGAATGGCAAAGCCTAGCCTATTACAAATAAAATACAAATAATTGCTCTCAGCTGACCTAATATGGGGAGGCCTTATTTCTTAACAGTGGATAAGTGCCACCATTGGATCACTGAAATTTCTGAATGCCATAATTCACTTGGTTCTGTAAAATCTCACTGAGGCCTATCTCCAAAGGTTCTTGCTGAAAGAACAAAGACTCAAGCTCAATTGATCCAAGACTTGATTTCCAAGTACAAGTTGTACCTGCCTCAAGGTAAAAATGCTTGACACATACCCAACAACATCCTGCCCAAGTAATGTAGTGAAAAACCACAACCCAGCTACCCCCAGGAGTTACTATGCCTTGCTTCCACTAGATTGACACTGGGTCTACAGGAGTCTTGCATGTTGCAAAATTCCACCCAGGAGCTAAAATTTCACTGCCAAGCTGAATGAAACACATTGGCAACTTGCAACAGAAAAGTGCTGTGACAGAGGGGGGGTTTAGCCTCTTACCCTGAAGCTACCCCTCATTTGGGAATTTAATGATCCGTCACTGACATCAGCAAATAGCTTACTCTTTTGCTCTAAAAATTGGAGGATGTCATGTCTCCTAGGATACTTAACTGAATACTGCATCCTTCTTGAACTACACTGCCACTTAAATGGACCCATCTAAATTCTTAGGATCAGACTGAGACTGAACCACAGCTGATGACAGACAAGCCCCTTCTCAGCTGAAAGCGAAGTATCTAAGCAGCTCTAATTTATTCAAAACTACTTGCTGCCCCTTGGTGCTTGCTAACTAGCTCTAAACATACCCCAATTAAGCATATTTCCCGAGGGTACAATTTTGAGTGCAATCTTTCAACCATTTCCTTATGACTTCCTCCACCATTGATGCCACATTCCTGAATTCTAGTTGTAAGTGATTGGTAAGCCAGTCAACAGTGAAATGATTCCATGCTCAACCAGCTCGCCAGTTATGACCACTTTCCCCAACATGTAATACTATATATTGGTGCATGCCATGACATAGTCATGATGTCAGCATGCCATATACCATAAGCAGTCCTTTCTGCCCCTGTTTAGTGTTTTCAGCACACTGCGGTGGGATTCTCATCATCATCATTTAATATCTTTCGGCATGCTGTGTTGTGCAAAACATGGCTTTAATAACGATAGCAAAGCAGAAAATCCCTGTGCGTTATCTGTAAGAAAGGTTTGCAAATGCATAAGATGATGCTTCTCCTAAATGAAGTGTGCTTTAAATATTTTCCAGTAATACTTTGCTATTAAAGCATACTTTGCAGATTTTTGTTATTGTAATAGACTTCCTTAGCAAGGGCAAAAATGTTGTGTAGTACTTTCTTGAGTGCACCAGTTTTGTCCATTTTGTGAAAGCAAGAAAACCGACATGAGATTCAAAAGGGAAGTGAGTTCTACTTGCAGCTCAATGATTACAACAACCATGTGGAACAATGATTACAACCACGTGGAACAATGATTACAACAACCATGTGAAATTCTGCATAGCACAATATGTTGCAGATACATTACAGGACAAAGTTGTGAATCCATACAATCCCAGTTAGCAATAGCAAATGATTTTAAAGTATTATCACAAACCAGTGGCATTTCATTGATGACTGCTACATTTAATTCTGAACTACTATAGAAGGCAAAATCAATGGTGAGCTAAGAGTTTGCAGGAAAGGCCTCTTATTATCTTTTTTGTATACAACTTTTGCCACTCCCCCATCTTACCACAAGCACTGAACCGCCTGTTTTTCATACACCCTTTTCTTACCCCAGGATTTATGGTGCTCACCTTAGCAGGCCGATGGTAACATGCCTCACCATATTTCTTGCATAAAATGGAACAGAAATTTTGAAAATACTTCTAGCTCAGAACATTGTTGTTAGGCTTAAAGCAGAACATTACATTTTGCATTGCCTCTGTGAACTGTGTTTTAATTACTCCAGTAATAGATTTTTATTAAAAAATAAATTAAATAAATACATTTCTATTAAAAGCTGTTTTCACAGAAAGCAGTAACATGTACAGATGGTGCTATTTGATTGAGTATATATCTGAATGCTATGTCTTTGAGCCCAGCCTGAAAATCAAGATTCGCCAAAATTGTTATACCAGAAGGCATATTCTTTTACTGTAGTATCTTGAGGTTGATTAAAATCAATTAAAAGCTACAATTGCTTTCTTTTGCAATCTAACTCCAAAGAATGAACTTCATTAGTGGCAGTGGTAACTGATTCTTTGGTAGAGACTCATGTTTTGAAGGAATTTCAAAATAAATGCTTTCATAAGTATTGTCAGTTTTCTAATGCACTTTGTTTTTTATAGAAATGTCAGTGGCTGACTAGTACAGAAATTAATTGTATAGAGAATTGCTCAGGAGGTATTCAATTGCTTAATATACAGCTTCATTTTATGTGTTTGTTGGAAAGTGTTGAAAAGTAGAATTTGTTGCACATTTTTAGAAAGGTTCAGTATTTTTTGAAAGTGTGCCCTTTTGTATAGATCGAGAGTATAAAGGATTAGTTCAGAGATTTTATTGCAATGGGGAAATGGCAAATTCACATTTACCACTGTACTGTGATTTCACGTATTCACATACTGACAAAGTTTGAAAAGTTAATTTTTGAACTCTTACTGATTGTTTTTAAGGGTTTGAAATTTTGATAGTTTGCTTGACAGTAATCAAATGGTGCATATTCTCTTAAGAAAGGCATAGGCATGGACTATGATAAAGAGGACTGAGCATATTATTTCCCAAGTCTTTCACATTATGGATGTTCTGTAGTAACAAATTGTTTGTGCACTTTCTTAGAGCAGTCATAGGCATGCTATAATTTTTATTTATGTAACAAAATTCATGCTTTTCCTTCTTTCTCTCTGTCACTATATACAATATACTTAAAGGCTCACTTGTGTCAGCTTTCAGTATCATAAAACGTTTTTAACTTATTTTGAAGCATTTTTCTAAGTAGATTTTGTAACAAGATAAAAATCCAAGAAAATGCCTCTATTAAATATTTAGTGTACTCTTTCATTGTTGAAACTTATAGACTGCATTACAGACTCCCAAGTAAACTTATTTACTGCATTACAGACTCCCAGGTAAACTTATATACACTGCATTACAGATTCCCAGGTAAACTTATATACTGCATTACAGACTCACAAGTAAACTTATATATTGCATCACAGACTCCTAAGTCAACTTATATACTACATTACAGACTCACAAGTAAACCTATATACTGCATTATAGACTCTCAAGTGGCTCAACTATATTTAATTATCTATGAGTAAAAATGAATATAATAAATCATTTAACAATATGTAGTTAGTGTCTGAACAGTGGGCAATGCTGGTTTCGCCAGCCAAAGTACATACACTGAAAGACATAATATGTTCAGTTTTGCAAAATGGTGCCCTGGGGGTTGTATTCAATTGAATTAGCATAATTAAATGAATATCTTTGAGAAAATATACATGTGTGTATCATTTAATGGCACAAAAGTCAACAAAAAGGTAATAGTTTTAAAATGTAAACAATTACTTTTTTCCAGAAGACACTTTTTTTTTTATAAGTATAGAGCAAAAACGTGATGCAAGTTCAATGGGGTAGATGCCAAATTATGTCAGTGCTGCAAACCTTATCAGCTGATCTGTAATTCCTCTTCCAAATTATCTACACAGCCTTAAAATTGCATAAGAAATGAAGGTAGTGGGGAAGGGAAAGTGTTCCAAAACAGATGTGTTGCTCCAAGCCATACAACATGAGAGAGAGAGACATAATGTAAATTAACAACATTCTATGCTAATTTATCTCTCACTGTATACAGGTTGTAATGATGTGGCAGCAGAAACTAGGAGACAACTTGTAGTAACCCCTATACAAAATAATAATATGGAGTAATTTATCATTGGAGTGAATTGATTATGTTGCCACCACTATAGTATTAGTCAGTCGGTGTGCTACTGTCTTTAAAATATTTATAATAGCTTTGACAGGAATTTACTTTTGGGAGACAGAGGTGTGTTTTCAGTAAGGAGCAATTATTATATCAGTATAGGAAAGACCGATACTGTATTTTGTCTTTGGTTTGGGCTCTACAGTTTTGCACATACAGCCACGCACATCTAATTCCTGTACATTTTGCCGGAGTCACCCATCTGCAGCACTGTACTTAATGGATATCCGTTGCATCTTCTGTCATCATCAGCAACAATGTAGCACTATATTCTGTATTGTAAAAAAAAACACCAAATCCTCAAATATCCTGGTTATGTTTGGATTTCGAAAGTACAGTGCTTTATATTCCCATTGTTTCAAAACCACTTTTCCACCACAGTTGCTGGCTGTGGTACACAAAAAATTGACAGGGTACCCAGCACAACAGATATATATACCATGTCTTTCTGATCAGTTTTTGTGCTGTTTATCAGAATAATGACACTATTAATTTTTGTGCATGACTCTTAATTTGAATACTGAAAAATCTGTAGGCTGATCCTACTTCATCTTATGTTTCTTCTATGTAAATGGTTAAAACTTACTACAAAAAGACAATGATATAAGTATTCCCTTTTATCTCTCAGATGCAGCATTGTTTCTAATACTGTGGCTTTCAAACTTTACTGATACAACAATACGTTATCAGCATTTTGTTTCTCTGGAGGTCTGACACTTGTGATATCTCATTAAGCATTTACTGTTTGAATCCTATTCTGCTGTTAATTGCACCGATGAGTATACAGAGATAATTCATGTCTGTTTTAGTCTCATTAAAGATACAAATCTCAAAACAAAGTAGAATGTTGAGCTTGACTGCAAAGGAAGCTAAATAAGGGAGGAGTTTGATACACAAGGCTCCATAGTTTTCCAAATGAAGTACAGTACAGAGTCCATTATGCAGACTAATTGGGACCTAGTGTAGTTCAGACAATCAAACTGTTTGGATAATCAAACAATAATTGAAGCAGATAAAAAAAAATCTAAAATCTTGTGTTTTCTTGGATGCAGGAATACACTTTTCAACCATTCAGTGAAGTGGACGATAACGAATATTTTTCACAAATGAGCTGGCTGCAAGCTCTAAAACAGGCTCAAGTGAATCCATATATTTAGATTTTCAGACTTTATGATTTTTCCTATCTGAAAACTTTGGAAGGCTGGTTCGGATAATTGACGTTTCGTATAATCAATGTTCGGATAATTGACTCTATACTGTAACAGTCTTCATAATTCAGCAGCAGTGGATGTTAAAAAGAAAAAAAAATCTGAAAACTCCTCATAGCTCTCACTCTCTGCTTAAGCAATAGCATATTCCTAATTTCTTTACTCAAATCATTTAGTATGCTTATCTGATTTTTTTTGTAAAAATTTGAAAATTTTGTTATTGTGTTATGCAGAAGAAAGTGCAGTTCATTTACATAAAAGACATGCATTAGGAAAGACTATTCGCAGGGGAAAAAGATTACATTTAAGGGTGGTATTCATGGTCATTACTCTTAGCAAGACTTTGTGCTAACTGCCCCTGAATGCAGCTAAGGCATGATTCAGAGATGCCAGTTGTACTTGGTACAGCTGTTTGAAGCAGCCTGAGATAGCACTATGCAAATGAAGTAATAATGAGATACAAATGAAGAACATGTAAATGTGCAACTGTTATGCAAATTAGTTCTTCCACCTTTACGCTATTCCTAGCAGATATCACTT
>NC_056743.1:183553294-183650794 GCF_019279795.1 Protopterus annectens
TGTCCCCTTCAGTAGCTCCTACCTAAGTAGTATGGGGTCCTTATGCATTAAGCCAAATACTATTTTCCTAGGGGACTTCAGCTGTCGCTCCATTAACTGGGAAACATATACATTCCCTAACATGTATGCCCAGAGATTTTTAGACTTCACCAGTACAAACTCTATGGGCCATTTAGTCCATACCACAACCAAGGGCAATAATATCCCGGACTTGTTCCTCACCAGTGTGGGACAGCTCTGCTACTTACTAATTGTAACTCCTCCTTATACCAAATTGGACCAGAAATCAGTCAGTAAAATTGAAGCCAGGCCCATCCTCCAATTCTTTGGTATTCAATAATTATGCCAAGGCATGACCTGGCTAAATTCAACATGCCCTTCCAACTCCACTGCTTATGTGGAATCCTATCCCACCAATTTCTGTGCCCATGCGAATAGATGTTTCTGTTCGCCTGTAAAGTAAATGCAATGCCAAATTCATAAATAACTCCTATGGTGAAATCCAAATACACACAGGCTTTATATAAAAAAAAATACATGTAAAAATTGATGTAACTTATCAAAATGCAAAAAAATAATGTTCTTTCTAAACTTAGCAGGGAACTTATTTTACTAATAGTATTAAATGCCAGGGACCCCTATCTTATTAAGCTGTGCCCAGCGGCGACCATGTAGTATAACCTGATGCTATTAGTTTTCACATTTAAACTACTTATTCGGAAAGATGCCTGAAGGTCTCTTATCCAATAAGCTGGGCCTAGCAGAGGCAAACTGGTACAGCTAGATGTTAGCTTAAAAGATTATAGTACTATTATAACAACTTGCTCTCTTTAATCCTCCATTGTTAGAATATAGGTAATGAAATTATTAGCTGCATTGTTTTAAAGCCTGCTCTGGTTGCTCTTCACTCTCTGTTATCCCTAGTCCCTAATACTTTGCTATCCTCTCCTCCTCTGTCTGTCTGTCCCTTAACCATTCCTTTCTAAGCTATCTTTTCCCTCTTACCCCCCTCATTTCTCCTACCTATACTTGTATCTACTTGGCTGAGCCTTTAGAATATCTTATCCCTGTATTGTAAACTTCTTGCTGTCTGTATTGCTATCCCCTCATAAGTACCTCTCTCCTAAGTCCTCTCTTTCTCCTCTCTATGGCCTTACTTCAGCTAACACTGCTTCTTCTTACCTCATCATCACTGTCTCATTGTCTTTCTCTTTGTTTTACAGGTCCATGGCACCAAACAGAAAAAGGGCTTTCTAGCCAAACTCCACTCAAGTATGAAGAGCACCCCTCCCTCTACGAGTTCTGCTCCTTGATGAAATTCCTGTATAGCAACAGTGCCATAAATTAATAATGTATGCTACACTGGGTTCTAACTAATCTTGTCCATCTTTACTTACTTTGTAACATATAGCTTTGCACCTACTGTTGCACCTCCTTAAAAATACTGCTCCTGGTCAGCTACTGCACATTTCTGCTTACCCCCACCCCACTACCCTTGCTCTCACAGCACTCCAAGTTGTGCACCAACCTGCCTAACCCTACACCCAGCCACACTCTCTGCTAGCCCTTTCTTCCTATGCCCCTGCCTTCTACTGGAACAGTCCCTCACATTCCTACATACTAACATCATCTGTGCCCTACCCTGGCCCCTCATCTCCTGCATCAAATCCTCTGTTTTCATCCTCTGACCCAGAGCCTCCCATCTCCCTGTCACAGTCTCCCCACTCATCTCCCTACCTCCCTAGCCTTCCTCTCAGCATAGTGACTGCCTAGTCCCTTTCATAGATTTGTGTAAAATAAAAAGTAAAACAAAATGACATTTGTATGCTTTTGAATTTAGAGCTGAACACAAATTCTCTCCCATACAGACACTAGGGAAATGCTCCCTGATTTTTTTTTTTGCTTACTGCTGCGCCTACAGGACGGTGCAACCCCGCTCTGTTCGCTCCGCTCACTTCGTTCCCCTACTCTACCCCCATTCCCACCCACCCCTACATAAATTACATTTATTTCTATAGACCATACCCCCAGGATTTCTCACTCTCAATTACCCATTTTAAATTAACCTATCATTCCCATAGTACTACTTTGCACCACACCCTTATTCAACAACCAACCTCTGTAATTATTAGTTCTACCACACACACACATCTCCTTAAGCACATCTACAAACATGTCACACACCTATCACACCCTGCTACCAAAACTAATACCTTACCCACTAACTATCCTCTCTCTCCTCTTGCTGTCCATCCTTTCCTCCTACCACTCACAACTATATATCACCACCACCCCCACCATGGTAGACAGAACCCCTAACCAGTCCCTTAAAACTAAGGAATTTACCTATATCACCTTGCAATCTCACCTCCTCCCAGTTTTTTCCTACCGATATAATAACCCAACCTACAAAATCAATCCTCATTATTCCCTACAACAAGCTAGAATACTTCGCAAACTAACCAAACTCTACCTATACCTTCTCCAAAAACTCAGTTGCTGTGGGGACAGTCACCCTAATCCAGGGCCCAAGATGTCTACCAACTCAAACTTACAACAGACAAATCCTCTTTACCTAAGACCTGCCTCCTCTCTCCTCTTTTTGAACATAAATGCTAGAAGCATACTTAACAAAACCCATGACCTTCATGCCCTGCTAGCTCTATACAAACCAAAAGTTGCTGTGCTAACAGAAACATGGCTTAAACCAGAAAACCATAACAATGAAATCACACCTCCTGGATATAATATTATATGTAGTGACAGAATTGGAAAAAAAGGGGGGTAGGTCTAGAAATACCATTCCAAGATCACCTCAAAATTGAACAATTTGAGTGTAATTCTAAAGAAGTCAAAGATGTAGAACTAATTCTTGCAAAATTAAAGCTTAATTCAAACAAACAATTATTGCAGGGGATTATATCCCACTAGGCAGTAACACCGCTATACTGGAAAGTCTGCTAAACTGGATGTCAACAACTCTACCACAAGAAACCATACTATTAGTCGATTTTAATATTGACTGGGCTGACTGCACCAGCCAAACCCCTTCTACCTACATTAACCTCCACAGGTTCACCCAAATTATATCTGATCTCACTAGAATTGACAAAATATCCAAATGCCAGTTCATCCTAGACTAGATTTTGCTATCTGATCCCATTCTTGAACAGCAGTCAGGTTGTCTTCCTGAGCAACCACCAAGCAACTTACCTAATCAGGGACCGATCCCACAATATTCACCACCCCATCATCAGAGTAATACATAACAAAAAGTCCTTTAGATCTACTGAATTAATCAATGCACTAAAATGCTGTAATTGGACTCCCCTAAAACAACTAACTCTAGACAAAGCTGTGGAGTACTTTAACTCTACTTTCCTAAACATCTTAAACTATCAAGCACCCTCTAGAACCATTAGAATGAAAACTAACTATGCCCCATGGCTAACTAAAGATACCAAAACATTAATGAAAGAAAGGGGCAAAGTCTGGCTACAGTTTCACAAAAACAAAACCACTACCTTGAGACAAAACTATTGAGAACTCCGGAACAAAGCCAAAAAACAAATCAAACTTGACAAATCTAATTACTACAAATCCATACAAGAAAACTATGCTCATAACCCACATAAATTTTGGCCCACAATAAATACTTTACTGCACACAGGAAGATCCACCACTCTATCCCCTGTACTACCAAACAACCATGAAAACACTCCCACCCAATTTAATAAATGTTTTACAGAAACAGTCCAAGCCCTAGCCAACACCCAAAATAGTACTGGTATCCCCAGTTCAATAGACATCCCAACCTATCCCAAGGCACAAAACTGCCCCTCCAGCTTTTGCCTGCACCCAGTCTCTACAAAAACAATTGCTAAACTCCTCAAACAAAATAAACCAACCACACTGGCAGCTGATAACAGCAGACTTCCTTTAGATGAGTTTTGACGCAATAGCCTACCCAGTGTCCATCCTAATAAATAGGTCAATATCAGAATGTAAAGTACCTTACACATGGAAAATATCACATATTATACCACTGCACAAAGGAGGTAAACCCTTGAGCTAACTAAATATTGTCCCATCGCTATTCTATCTCCTCTATCCAAAATATTGGAAAGAGTTGTTCATTCTCAGCTCATGCAGTTCATTCTACAAAATGACCTACTATCCAAATCTCAGCACAGTTTTAGACCTTCCCATAGCACCACCGCAGCACTACTCTCTTTTTGTATCCTCCATATTCTTAGACTTATCCAAAGCCTTTGATATGGTTAACCATACTATACACATAGAGAGACTATCTACCCTTAACATAAGCTCCTCCACCATATCATGGTTCAGTAACTATTTATCAGACCGTCAACAAGCTGTCCTATGGCAAGGCCAACTGTCCCCCCTACAACCAGTAGCCATAGGTGTCCCTCAAGGGTCTATCCTCTGTCCTTTGCTGTTCTCACTTTTTACTAATTAGACTGCCTCAGCCTCGGTAGTGCAATATGCAGATGACACCACCATTATATGTGCTGCCCCCAACCTGAAAGAGCTTCAAACCATAACTCAAAACAACATTACCCTTGCAGAATCATGGTTCACTAACATCAAACTTATTCTTAATCCCAGAAAGACAAAACTCATTCTCTTCAATCCTGGAAAATCTCACCCTCTAAACAATGACTTTACCATTACATCTAAAGACAATATAAAGATCAACCCAACCACACACACTAAACTGCTAGGTGTTGAAACTGACAATCTGAAATTCAACGTACACATAGCCGAAACTATAAAGAAAGTTAACAAAAACTTGGTCTCCTTTATAGGAAAAAAAAGTTAATCACCAAACATACCAAAGCCACTATTGCAAGGACTCACCTCCTATCTATTTATGCCTCCCCAATCTTTATCAACCTTCGCCACAGCAAACTAAACCAAATGGAATGTTGTTACAAGATGATTGCCAAGGTCGCCACAGATGCCACTCACAGATCCCATCACTGCCTTACCCTCAAGCAATTAAATTGGCTTGAGGTACCTCAGCTACTCCTACTCAACCAACTCCTAATAGCTCACAAGCTCTACTACCTTTCAGAAAAAAACCCAGCTCTTCAGCACTTAATTCATCACTATACCACCACTAGAGCCTTAAGATCCAATAATCAAAACCTAATCAGTGTCATCAAACATAAAAATGAAGCTGGGAAATCTCTCTATGCCTGCTCCATTGCCAACATCTGGAGCTCACTCCCAATCCAGTTAACTTCTATCACCTCCCATCTCCAATTTAAAAAAACTCCTTAAAACCCATTAGTTAAATAACTGGCTTTGCTCATGCTACTCCCCAGGATAATCCATAGTCTGCACTGTTGCTTGGAATCCGTCATGATCCAGATATTCCAATAAGTCCTTTACAGTGCCAGTAGAGCTGTTTAACTAATGTAAAGTTCTGAACATAACGAGCAACCTTCTAGTGAAGGGGGAAAAGAAAAAGGTAACTCAAGTTTTTCTTTATGCATCATTCACTGTTGCAACTACCTAGAAATTGTTAATGCTAGCTTATGTGTGCCTATTTGTATTCTTGGATGTATTCATTCTTAGTGTTATGTGGAGCTTTTTTCCCCGGGCCACTACTGAAAATGGACCTGTGTCCAGTCGGACTTCCCTGGTTAACAAATGTAAAATAAAAAACTTCAGACCCTGATCAAATCAACCAAAGCCAGGTATGAGGTAAAAAATAAACACTGAAACAAAGGACAGTCAGAAAGCCGCCTTTAATGATAAAAACCTTAGAAGCAATGCCCAACATTGAGCAGAGCTAATAGTAAATGTTCTAACATAGATAAGATCACTTTTCCATTAGTCTGTTACACATGATATTGCAATCTTTATAAATCTTGTGCACACAGACAGTATTAACAGCATTTGTAATAAAAAAATAAAGTGAAAACCATTAATTATTTATAAGTGATAAGGTAACTTAATGCCATCTCATGCTTTCGTTTTTTTGGGAAGAGCACCACTTGTTAAAAGTGAGATGTTAATTTTATGGCTGGAGAACCCTGGTACCTGTAATGTCCAGTCCATCTATAGTTAAGATGTATGCAGCCTTTAACCTTACTTCTTCATTTGACTGAATGTGAAGATAACAGGAGTCTTAATCAAAAGTTTGACAGTTTTATTTAAATGTGACTATCTTTATGTTAGAAGAAAATCATTACTTAAATTGCCTGAATAGCAATCTTTAGAAATTATTGCCTGAAATATGTAAATAGCAAGATGACTTTGTATCATAGAAGGCCAAGACACGGTCATATTTTATGTTCTTCATCTGTCTAGCAATCTATTTTCTGTTAACCCGCTTTGTCACTTACTGAGTCATGGGAAAACTGGAGCCTATCCTAACAGATAATGGATACAAGACATGAAAGCCATTTTGGACAGGGATGGGTCTACTGCAGAACACACATCATCACTTATGCACTGCGTTCACATCTACAGGCAGTTTGGAGAATGCCAGCTCACCTATTTTCGATATTTGGGAAGTGGATAGAAACCAAAGTAAACAGTTTAAGCCTCTCGTATGTAAGGAGATCATGCAGACTCCACAAAGAAAGCACCCCAGATAAGAATTGAACTTGAGAGCCTCTTGTCATTTGGCAGCAGTCTTCTTGCTCTGTCCCTGTGCTGCCCTGATGTCATTTTGTGACATCAATTTAAGAGTCAAATGAGTAATATCAGTTTCTTGTCTCTTACTTGTACTCCTGCTAATTTGGTCCGAGTCAGGTGATGGTTTATTTATTTTTATTTTTTTTTCATGTTTTCCATAATAATAGTAGGGCCTTTTCTTGTTCCTGAAACTCTCCCAAATGCATATTATGTCCCTTGGTTATTACTTCCCATTTTAAGGACAGCTCCCCCATCTACTACAACCCTTCAACTTTAATATGTGCAAAGAGAGTAAAATAATTTCCCATGCCCCAAAATTAAAGACAAACATATTGAATAAGACAGGACCTTGGACCAAGTTCTATAGGATGCCTTTGCTTCCTTATTTTCTAGCAACTGTCTGCCCCGATTGTCATCCTCTCTGATGAATTATCAAACAAATTCTCTGTTTATCCACATTGTTCCCTATAAACTCCTTCCCCTCTCATCTATGCAAATATCTTATGGTGGTGATGCAAATTGATTGCTGCATTGCATTCCAGATAGCTAAATTTATGGTGTAACATGTGCTTCCTCAGAGACAGAATGAGAGATCAAGATTAGATTAGCCTGACTGGGTATAGCTGCTGTTAAATTCTGGAACTATCAGTGCAGTCCGTTATAGCCCAGAAAAATTATAAGTCTTGACATCAGAGCTGTGTCTGTTGTTTGACCACTACTGAAGTCAAACGCATTGGCCTATAATTTCCAGATCTACTTGTTCCAGCACTGCAGGAAAGTACGGCAACTCATTGCCTGAAGAAGGCTATAAATATCATATTTGTAAGAATAGCTTTGTCCGACTTCCATGGCAAAACCAGTACAACTTAGGATGATCATGAGATCTCACATGATGCATGTCCCTTATCATTTTGCAGGCACTACAGTGCCCTTTCCAGCTGCACCTTTCCTGTCTCCTCATCCTCCCATCCACCTCCTGACCATCTTCTGCCCTCCCTGATTAGTACTATCCTGTCTATATCTTTAGTAAACTCCACAGATCCTTGTTCGGAGTTTAGCATAATGTTTGAAGTATTTACCTTATAGGCACAAGTGCAGGGTTTGATTCTCACATGGGGTAATTGGCTAAGCTTAAAATGGCCCACAAGGGCAGTTAGCGTAGCAATAATCTACGAACCTATGAACATTTTTTGTTTGTTTATTCACTCACTTGTTCTTTCAGAAAAGCTCCAATATATACAAAGAGTGGCGCATTGGAAACAAAGTATTACACCTGAATCACAGCAATGTTTGCATATAAACATACAAAGAGTAACGGTTTGCCATCAACATTTTGAAGGCTTCTTTATGAACAGCATATACTCAAAAGTACATTTTCAAAGTTTCACAATGACAAACTGTAATAATACGAAATCATAATAACGAAAGTAAAGCTTGATTCGTTATTATGAACTTGGTATTGTGAATGGAGATCGCTGTAGACTGAAGATTGGGGAATTTACCTTTTCCTCACTGTAGTGCAATCTTGGAGTTGGTATGTATAATTTGCAGGGGTGTGGGGGGCTTGCCCCCCTGCTAAAATGTGTAAGAACATACAGACTTACAAAACCGGAAGTCTGGTATGTCGACTGTCGATCATCGTGTTTTTGACGTTTGACATTTAGGCTAGATGTTGTTTTTGCTTTCAACATTTTACTTCTGTCTTTTGTTTAAAAATTGTTTTGCTTTCGACACTTTGATGATAAACCAAGAGTAACATTACAGAAGCATGTTAAAATACATTAACATTGGTAATGTATAACATGATGTTACTAATATGTGGAATTTAGAGGGGTCTCAAATTTGTTCTTGACATACTAATGATCAATATTTGGTGCAATTACTAATTTTCAGCTATTGGATTTTCTCCTAGAAGTTTGAGGTTGTATTATCATGATGATTTTTCTTCTCCCTAGGAAGCAGAAAGCCTTCACATAACCTTCCAGTGACCCTGTGTCTTGTCCTTCCAATCAATGTCAAGGAGGAATCATGGCAGGTTGCAATAAATTCACCCTATCAAAACATTACTGATTTAGATGAAATTATTAAAGACAGAGACGAGATGAGTTTTGGGATATCATCACTTGCTAGTGGACTTTATACTCACTCACTGATATAAACTACCTCTGATGAGACGCATTGGGGAAAGGCATTTATTCTTGATGCATCTTATCAAAAAGAGATGAATCTATGAAGAATGGTATTGCTCCTATCAAACTGTAAGACTGGAAGGCAGTAAATGACAAAAATGCATTTAAAATTGATTAAAAAAAAACTCGGTTGTGAAAATAAGCAGATGGTAAAGGCTAAAGAACATCTCAAAGTCAACTTTTCACTAGAGCTTCCTAGGATTTAGCACTATAGGTGTGCCCAGGTGCGGAAAGACATATTTTTGAGTGATAGCAGATATGTTATTGAACAGCCAGCAATAAATAATTTCAGTCCATTTTCCCTAAATGTAGCTTATTAGTCAGAGTAATAGTCACACAGGTCTTAATCCTCAATTTGTTGTGCTAGTGACTACTGGACATAATTGAAATATGTATAAAGATGTAAAACAAACTTGGCCCTGTGAACATTTTTAACTTGCTATTCTGCCAACTAGTGATATGTCAATCCTCCATCAGGAACTGCCTAGAGAAAGAAGCTATGCCAGCCAGCAGGTTCTGATTTAATATGATGATGGCATCCTGATGGAGGGCAATACCCAGGTACCTTAGTCTACCTGTGCTCCATTTAAAGGGAAGAGTCCCCTTTAGTTCTTTCAACCATCTTGTGGTGATATTTGCTGTTATGTTTTTTTTTCTGGGTTCAGATTGAGACTTAAGATTGCCACAATTAAATCCAAAATTTCAGCCAATTTCCAGGCATCTTGTTGATTCTGTGTTTCCATCAATCGATTGGACTGACTGACTCCTACTGGCAGAGGGCCCCCGTGGTGTGGTTCTGTGGGTCACAAATTGCGGGTTGAGCTTCTCCACTGAAGGACCGAGGAGCGGGTGAGGGTGCAGAGCGTACTGCTCCCCTCAGGGGTGAAGCCGAGGCAAGACTGATGAGACCGGGCCAAGGCGAAGGGGTCCTGTAATGTGCCAGGCCACTCTGCACCAACGGGCAACCCCAAGTGTGGGAGCTGTGGGAGCCCTCTCTCTTTCTGGCTTTGAGTGCTGCCACACTCCGCATGGGCCTGTGGACCTCCTGGGTCATGGACACCAGTCCATGACCAGCACCCGGGATGCTCCCTCTGTGGGGAGAGGGACCCCTCCCTTCGGCAGAGGTGCAGGCTCTGGCCCCTTCTCTCTGCCTGCTGAGGTATTCCTATCTGGTTGATCTTGCCAGTAGCATATGCTTGTCTCAAAGATGCTTCTGTATGATGATCAAAAAGTCTTTCAAAAAAGCTACTGCTTTTACACCATATATTGACCATCCTTCAAGCTTTCCCAAGGTTTTAAGTACTCTTTTAGCATAAAGAGATGGAGTGAGGGACACTGGGTTGCCATGCCTTGTCCCTTTACAAAATGCAAAGGAAGATAAGACAACTCCATTGGTGAGAAAAATTTTGCTGGGGTGCACTGAGCTGTGCACCATTGAGTGGTGGGTGACCGTGCACTGCACTAAAATTAATTCTGTTCACAGTATTATCATCCCCATATTATCCACCTTTACAGCCTCCTTACTCACTGCTTGACATTGCTTCAGTCCATTGCTCTGTGAACCTCAGTACATGCTGAACTGCAAGCTACCTATTATTATAATCCCTACTAATGACTTATTGTAATCTTTGTCTTAATTCCCTGTCTACCACTTCACTAAGCTGTTAAAAAGGAAGTCTTTGACCTCTTTACTGAAGAGAAGAATGACTTATTCATATCTTAAGCTGTTAAAATATTAAGTTAATGAATGTAACCTTTCATCCAGTATTTGGTTGCAACTGCCTTCAGCTATTGCTTATAACCTCCCTTTTAGCTCGGCACATCAGTTAACTGTCAGGTAACACCTGTGTCACTGACCCCTGGCAAGAGATAAAATTAACTAAGCAACATGGATGCTAACACAGCTTTTGTCCTAAGTGTAGCCAGCCTTATAGCACTAAGTGACCTTAGACAGTATAAGAACTCCCTAATGCTAACAGACAATGAAATAATAATTGATACTCATAATATTATCTCTGAGAGATACATATATATTATCAACGTGAAATAAAACTTCTCACATAAAACAAAAGTCAGATAGCACTACACAGCTACCATCCACAAACATTTGTATAACCACCAAACTAGTATATGTCAAGTTGGTCAAAAATGACTAGCACAGTATCACCACCCTCTCAGGTAACAGAGGCATCAGCTTGTAGGCCATAAGCTTTATTCTACCATGTGTCTGGAGAATACACATAGAAATGTTCTAATAATTAGTGACCTCATTGTCTGGCATGCAGACACCATGCTCATGAAACTGGACAAAGCATAGTGACAGGATCCATGATGCTATGAGGTTTCTTCAGTCCCTTAAGGCAAATATGAATATGATTTAGTTTTGTCCATATTGGACTGATTGCTTGCAGCACTCAACCCTGAAGGACATGCAGCCGGGCATGTTGGATCTCACTATATATGTTTTAGATGCAGTCAGAATTCTGACCCTGGGTGGAAGCCTATCTCTGTTGCGAAAGATATCTAATGCAAGCATAGTAATTTACTTAAAAAATGGCTAAGGATTTGGTGTTACTCTGGAGATCCTTCATGTGTCAGCCTGGAAGGAGAGAGAAGATAGCCAAACAGCAATCCTAAAGATGATCTACACCTGTCACTACAGTGTTTCCCCTTAATGGCCAGTCTTTACTGCCCTGTAATTAGGCCAAGTCTGACTACAGGATATTGAAATATAGTGAATAGTGACATTGCAAATCCTGACCAGAGCAATATTACTTTTGTCAGTGCCACAAGACTTAGAAGAAGACTGCCTGATTTTGAGGCTTTACTGCATTCATGTCGGTGATATGACTAACACTCCCTTATTACCTGGTTTCAGTTCCAGTTCTTACCGTGCTTTCATACTTGAACAACACTGCACAGATATGTCAGTTATATATCCTCTATAAGCAAATCTCCCATGACGGTAATACTCAACTGACTGAACTCCAATGTATCTTTAATAAGAGTAAATTAATTTATAGCCTGCTATAGGAGACTATCCATGCCCCCAGTAGACCGTGATAGATTCCTAAATGTATTTAGTGAATTATTCTTATCAAAATATCTTTACAAGTGATTTCAGCTATCCTTCAATTAGCTGGTGTACCTACACCTATACATTTGAAAACACCCAAAGATTCTTAGATCTAATCTATTATAACTCCTTAGAATAAATAGTTAACATGCCCACTAGGGTTCAGAACAGTTAGGATCTGGTCTTTGCTAACATTGTACCCAAGTGTTTCATGTATTTACCATCTCTGTTTATGGTTAGGTCAGATTATTATTAAGTAACCTTTTCCTTTAAAGTCTCTAATCCCAACAATGGTAAACAGCGTTGATTTCAGGGACTTTAAACATATAAACTTGCTAAAATTCCATGATAGTTTGTCTAAGTTACTTATGGTGTGACCCCTCCCCATGAAGTTTCAGGAGCTACTTTTGCAGCTGACCCCTACTTCTGTATAAAAAACATACATCTCTAGTATTTTCTACTTCAGTCAAATAGAATGTGAAATATAAAAAAATATCCATCACCGTAAATATGCTGAGTAACAAAAGAAAACGACTTCAGTTTCCCATAAGAAATCTTCTCAAATTAAAAAAAAAAATTAAAAAGATCAGCAATGAACTAACAATTATCAACAGAAAGCCAAAATCTGAACATGAACAAAAGCTGGGACCTGAAGCCAAAGAGAGTTGCAACTCTTTCTTTAGTTACATTAGGAAACTAAGAAGCAATACTTTGCCATGCTTGTAACAAATCCAAAAAGGCATTCCCCACTACCCTGAAGACATAGCTATCATATTTGCAGACAAATGTAGTGCTAATTATACTCCGGTAACACCCACTGAAATTCCACAAATCCCCAGGTTCCACTCAACTCCTGAAATCACTATGAAACATATCCTGGATATACTCTGTAAAACTTACAAAAAAAAAAAAATTCATTGGCATTGAACATTTATCTGGATGCATAATTAATAGCACAAGCCATCACCTTGATGTGGTTGTTTAACCTAAGAATTACCACAGAGTTATGTCTCTGAAGTTTGGAAAACAGATGTAAAGGTACCCCTGTAAAAAAGGTCCCTACCATAGACCCTAGGAATTACAGCCCTATCATCATAAATAGCCTGCCTCTTAAGCAATAGTAAAAGTCTCTTACAACTAGACCCCAGCAGTTCAGTTTTATTAGGGGGAAAAATCACGATCATGTTTTCTTAACTTTGTATCCTGGTCAAAAATGTTTACTAAGCCAGGGAAGATATGGACAATCTGTGTGCACATTATATTTGGATCTGGTCATAGCCTTTGACACCGCATTCCATACTGACATTGTAAACAAACTAAAAGTAGACCCTTCCATGACACAATAGCTTGCAATGTGACATCAAAATAAAACTCACAGGATTAAGATGGCAGATGTCACTTCAGAATGTTACCAGTAGAATACCACAGGTTTCAGAGGTGAAACTTATCCTTTTTCAGTACATACTTTTCTTAACTCTAGACCACAAATCCTGACATTTGGCTAAGCAGATTGAAAGATTACTGCAAGCTTGGTCTCATCTGCTCTACCACTGATACAGAAGTGCTTCAGCAAGAATTAGTCCTTACAAACCAATGATGTAAAAATAAAGAGCACAAAATAAAGTCAAAGGAGTGCAGAACTGTCGCCCATCATCTGAAGTTTATAGGATGGTTAGTACCCCATTCCTTATGGACACAGGTTTCATGGATCTCAACATTGGGGATGACGATTCCCTCACTATTGACAACCATGTTATAACAGTAACTAAGAAAGTCTTCTACCTTCTCTCTCTCACAACTGAATTCCAAAGGTATTTCATCTAGGTCAAATATGTTATTCTCTGTACCCTGCCCTAAACGGAGCATTTGTGTTCAATGCTCCTTTTGGCAAACACTTAGCTAGAAATACAATACAGGTACAAAGGCCCAAAAGTTCTTGATGAAACAGATTAATGGCCTAAATACCCCTATCTATCAAGACTAACTAGAAACCTTATCCTAATTCTCTGCCTTTTATATACTTTTGCATGGAAATTTCTGCCTGGCATTCCATGCCATCAATGACCTGACTCTAATGGATCTCATAACATTAAAGGACAAACAACTACACAAATAACTGGAGCAAGAATTTGACCCTCCACCAGTCTATAAATAAAGCATGTTGGACAGTAGAGCCATTACGCAGCAGAGACATAGGTACATTACTAAGAAAGAGGTCATATGAACCAAAAGATGCTTAGCCATAGACTCCTTTAAGTGGACACACTTTAAAGGCCTTACCACCCTTTACAAGCATGTAATACTGCTTACCTCTCAAATCAAACAGGCCCATACAAAATACTCCAGATGCTAATTTGTGTCTCCCAGTCAGTCATTAAGACTAGCCTTAGTCACAGAAGCACTTTGTTTGACCTGTAGTGAAAACTTATTCCATACGTTGTGAATGTACTGAGTTTGAAACCTGTCCCCCAATGAGTTTTATTTTTTCATATAAATGTAGGGATCTAGTATGACCATGTGTAGAATCACAGATTTTATGAATAAATAGGATGTCAAATAGGTGTGTATCCTTCATGGAAGAGTGTGACACTGGGTTATCAGCACAGCTGGTAGGCTACTGAGTAGAAGGACTGTTGTGTTAATGTATGTGGGATAGTTGAAGGGTTTAAGGCCTTTATTTTTTCATTAAAATTGTTGAGGTTTTAAGAGTTGAATGATGTGCTTGGTTTTGTACATACCAAAGTGGACACTGTATTTGATTATTGGTCTGATAAGGGATGAGTACAGAGGTAAGATGGCTTCCTAGGAAATTAACTGGGCCAGATATAAGGATTTCCAGACTATGATGAAAACATGATGATCGATTGAGGAGGAGAGTTTTATTTTTGAGGAAGAATACCACTTATATGAGATGTGAGCAGCTTTCTTGCAGAAAGCTTCTATGCTGCACGTTTTTGCATTTAGCTTGAGATCATAGTTGCGTCATCTGCAGAACAGACCTCCCATGCATGTTAAGAAGAGTGGCATCCCTCCTTTAAGACTAACCTCGAGGATTGGATGGGCGTCTAGAAGTTTATACCCTGGCTGACATGTTTTACCCTTCTAGAACTGGGGAACTCATTATAAGGGTAGGTTTGCCTAATTTCTATGATACAGTTCTATGATCCTCCATAAAGTGTCCCAGCATATTGAATAAAATGCTATTCCGAAGTCTAAGAGGATGGCTGTTGCTGTTTCAGACACACACTTTGAGCTCTATGTTTAGGTGCTCAGTGTTTCAAGGTGACCCACACTCAGTCTGCCTTTGACAAACCAGACTTGGATGGGAAGAATTAATTTCAGACTATGTGCGAGGATATGTGCATATATCTTAATGTCCACATGAAAATAATGATATAGGTCTATGATGAGATACATGACAAATGTTTTATAGAGTTTTGCCAATGCTGTAGTTAGAAAAGTCGATGAGGAAGAGTTTACTTTGCCCCATTTAGACATAATTATAAACCATGTAAGCAGAGTCCCAAGACGCTGAGATACAGCCTTATACAACCATATGTTCATTGCATCCAGCCTCAGAGCATTTCTGTTGGATATATTCCTTAGGGCAATCACAAGCTCTCATTGAAACATTGTAGCTGCTAAGACTTCGCTCTGTTTTAATGAAGGTCTGTGTATTTGTGTCTTTCACATGAACCTATATATCACTTCATCACTACCTATCAAAAAGAGAGGGGCATTCTGGGCATATCGAACAGCATAATTAGCCACAAATTCTTTACTCACATCCTCTGATTTAGCACATGCAGAGCCTGTAGTGCCATTGTGAATTCCTGGTATAATGGCTTTCATCTTCATTTACCTGATCCAGAGAACAAATACCTTACCAGGCTTATTCCTTGATGCCCAGGAGTGTGAGTATGCTCTTTGGAAATATAGCCATGTTTTTTCTAATTTCTCAGTACCTAATTATCTGGGTATTATTTTATATATCAGCAGCATCACAAGGTCCCTAAATCTCTCCTTCCTACACCCTTCAGAGGCTTCTTTGACTTCTTTCTCAAGTGATGATGTCGAAGGGTCTGTTGTTTCGGATATTGAGATGATGTTAAAGTGCATAAGTTCCTTATTTAAAGTTTCAAGGAATCCCCCAATACTGAAGGAGAGAAAACACTCATGGGGGTTTCTATACAGATAATATACAATGCCATTTTTAACCAGTGTAGCACACTAAAGAATTTACTATCCAGCATACCTCTCAACTGTCCAGATTTTTGCCTCATACTTTTGGTCTGTTTCTCCAGAAATTTCGGTTTTCTGACAAATCATTGGCAAATCATTGAAGACTGAACTCAGAAAATAATTATAAGAATTTGAGTTTTAGACTTCATAACCTTTACAAAATGAATAGGATGGTTAGTACCCCATTCCTTATGGACACAGGTTTCATGGATCTCAACATTGGGGATGACGATTCCCTCACTATTGACAACCATGTTATAACAGTAACTAAGAAAGTCTTCTACCTTCTCTCTTTCACAACTGAATTCCAAAGGTATTTCATCTAGGTCAAATATGTTATTCTCTGTACCCTGCCCTAAACAGAGCATTTGTGTTCAATGCTCCTTTTGGCAAACACTTAGCTAGAAATACAATACAGCTGCAAAGGCCCAAAAGTTCTTGATGAAACAGATTAATGGCCTAAATATCCCTATCTATCAAGACTAACTAGAAACCTTATCCTAATTCTCTGTCTTTTATATACTTTTGCATGGAAATTTCTGCCTGGCATTCCATGCCACCAATGACCTGACTCTAATGGATCTCATAACATTAAAGGACAAACAACTACACAAATAACTGGAGCAAGAATTTGACCCTCCACCAGTCTATAAATAAAACATGTTGGGCAGATAGAGCCATTACGCAGCAGAGACATAGGTACATTACTAAGAAAGAGGTCATATGGACCAAAAGATGCTTAGCCATAGACTCCTTTAAGTGGACACACTTTAAAGGCCTTACCACCCTTTACAAGCATGTAATACTGCTTACCTCTCAAATCAAACAGGCCCATACAAAATACTCCAGATGCTAATTTGTGTCTCCCAGTCAGTCATTAAGACTAACCTTAGTCACAGAAGCACTTTGTTTGACCTGTAGTGAAAACTTATTCCATACGTTGTGAATGTACTGAGTTTGAAACCTGTCCCCCAATGAGTTTTATTTTTTCATATAAATGTAGGGATCTAGTATGACCATGTGTAGAATCACAGATTTTATGAATAAATAGGATGTCAAATAGGTGTGTATCATTCATGGAAGAGTGTGACACTGGGTTATCAGCACAGCTGGTAGGCTACTGAGTAGAAGGACTGTTGTGTTAATGTATGTGGGATAGTTGAAGGGTTTAAGGCCTTTATTTTTTCATTAAAATTGTTGAGGTTTTTAGAGTTGAATGATGTGCTTGATTTTGTACATACCAAAGTGGACACTGTATTTGATTATTGGTCTGATAAGGGATGAGTACAGAGGTAAGATGGCTTCCTAGGAAATTAACTGGGCCAGATATAAGGATTTCCAGACTATGATGAAAACATGATGATCGATTGAGGAGGAGAGTTTTATTTTTGAGGAAGAATACCACTTATATGAGATGTGAGCAGCTTTCTTGCAGAAAGCTTCTATGCTGCACTTTTTTGCATTTAGCTTGAGATCATAGTTGCGTCATCTGCAGAACAGACCTCCCATGCATGTTAAGAAGAGTGGCATCCCTCCTTTAAGACTAACCTCGAGGATTGGATGGGTGTCTAGAAGTTTATACCCTGGCTGACATGTTTTACCCTTCTAGAAGTGCCTAATTTCTATGATGCAGTTCTATGATCCTCCATAAAGTGTCCCAGCATATTGAATAAAATGCTATTCCGAAGTCTAAGAGGATGGCTGTTGCTGTTTCAGACACACACTTTGAGCTCTATGTTTAGGTGCTCAGTGTTTCAAGGTGACCCACACTCAGTCTGCCTTTGACAAACCAGACTTGGATGGGAAGAATTCATTTCAGACTATGTGCGAGGATATGTGCATATATCTTAATGTCCACATGAAAATAATGATATAGGCCTATGATGAGATACATGACAAATGTTTTATAGAGTTTTGCCAATGCTGTAGTTAGAAAAGTCGATGAGGAAGAGTTTACTTTGCCCCATTTAGACATAATTATAAACCATGTAAGCAGAGTCCCAAGACTCTGAGATACAGCCTTATACAACTGTATGTTCATTGCATCCAGCCTCAGAGCATTTCTGTTGGATATATTCCTTAAGGCAATCCCAAGCTCTCTTTGAAAGATTGTAGCTGCTAAGACTTCTCTCTGTTTTAATGAAGGTCTGTGTATTTGTGTCTTTCACATGAACCTATATATCACTTCATCACTACCTATCAAAAAGAGAGGGGCATTCTGGGTATATCGAACAGCATAATTAGCCACAAATTCTTTACTCACATCCTCTGATTTAGCACATGCAGAGCCTGTAGTGCCATTGTGAATTCCTGGTATAATGTCTTTCATCTTCATTTACCTGATCCAGAGAACAAATACCTTACCAGGCTTATTCCTTGATGCCCAGGAGTGTGAGTATGCTCTTTGGAAATATAGCCATGATTTTTCTAATTTCTCAGTACCTAATTATCTGGGTATTATTTTATATATCAGCAGCATCACAAGGTCCTTAAATCTCTCCTTCCTACACCCTTCAGAGGCTTCTTTGACTTCTTTCTCAAGTGATGATGTCAAAGGGTCTGTTGTTTCGGATATTGAGATGATGTTAAAGTGCATAAGTTCCTTATTTAAAGTTTCAAGGAATCCCCCAATACTGAAGGAGAGAAAACACTGATGAGGGTTTCTATGCAGATAATATACAATGCCATTTTTAACCAGTGTAGCACACTAAAGGATTTACTATCCAGCATACCTCTCAACTGTCCAGATTTTTGCCTCATACTTTTGGTCTGTTTCTCCAGAAATTTTGGTTTTCTGACAAATCATTGGCAAATCACTGAAGACTGAACTCAGAAAATAATTATAAGAATTTGAGTTTTAGACTTCATAACCTTTACAAAATGAATGCTAATGCAACATTTGTTATTCTATCCACTTTTTAAGTTTGTAAGACCAGTATTTAAAAACTGTCCCTATTTTGGGGTCTTTGTCTCCCAACTATTCACAGATTTGTCCAGATTTCTTGCTCTAAGAGGTTGAGAAGTATTCCATCTCTACTGTGGGTAACTTAAAGGTTCCCCTATGCTTACATAAGATGCGACAATGAAACAGCCTTCCGTAATATCTGATCTCATCTTGATCTCTCTCTCTTTATCCCTCCCCCTAGCCTTTTTCCTAACCAAACAGTAATCTATGTTCTTAGCACTATCCAGTGTCTTAAATGTGAACTCCTTATGAACAGAATGAAAACTCCACCAGGTATCTATTACTTACAGGGATACCTGGAATGCCTTGATATTTGTTTTTGAACCCAACAAAGTTTCTGCCTTGGACATGGTACTATCTCTTATTGAGTATAGCATGTTATAATGCCTTGTTAAGGACACCATGAAAGCCTAATGGGTCCTCACATTAACTGGAGAAAATATTTACTTAAAAAATACAGGGGCATCCTGATTTGGGCGATTAATGCTGCTGACCATTACTAGGTGTCCTGAGATAAACACTGTGCCCTAAAAGTTCACCGCTCAAGTTTCTTTAGTTCCAGTTACAGCCAATTCAATGATTTCTTAATTAGTATAGCAAACCCTGTTCTAGTCTTTTTAGACTGGCATAGCAATCATATTCCCTAAAACTGTGAAAATACAAGCATGCTGTTTAGAAACCTTGTTTTCTTTAAAAACATGTAGCAGTCACTGTTAGCCAACCATTATTTAATAACAGTGTTTTCCATTAGAATTAAATTCTCTAACATTGAGCGAAGCCAGATCCTCCATTCCCTCTTCTGAAACTATATAAAAACATGCTGATGAGGGCTATTACCAGGGCATGACTAAGATGATAGATTGCTAGCAGCACAGAGAAGAGACCTTCAGATTTTTACGAACATTGAGAATTTAGTACTTTAAAAACTTCTAAATATTTTAAATTGATATCTTGTTTTCTTTTTTTTTCAAAGATTTCCCATAAGAGAAGACATATCAATATTACAATTCTTAACATGGTGAGCTACTCCAAAATATCAGCGCAGGAAATGATTGTGAAAAAAAATCAGCCTTTAATTACAAACATGCAAGAGATCTACTTGAAATGGCACATATTGGATCAAAAATGTTATTGCATTAAAGAAGATTGCAATAAACAAACCTTCTCAAAAATCAAAGACATTGAAAAAAAATATTAAATGAGTTTGAATGAAAGATGCATGAAGAAGAATCACAAAAATAATTTCTTCTTAAACAGAACATCTGGTTAATGGGAACAAATGGATTATTTAGAGATTATAATGAGAAGAAATAATAACGTGGAAACGGCAAACATTGTAAACTTTCTCGCAAGTTGGATTCCAAAAATTTCTGAATTTGCCAGCAGCTTTATTGTGTGGTGTAGAAGAAACTCATAGACCCATATATAAACTATTTAACAAGAAAGAAATTTCACCTAGGTTCATTATTATGAAATGCATTTCAAACATAGACAAAGACTTAATTCTAAAACTGCATGGGATAATTCTGCTCATAAAGTCTATGAAAATTCAGATTTGATAATGACTTCTCTGGTAATGTAACAGAGAAGAGGAAAATGTGCCTACCAGCCATAGAGGTGATAAAGAAAAACAGCTGTAAACTGCATTTATTTCCAGCTAGAACAAAGCTTTTCCTGCAAGAGTGTCCAATAACTTGCAGTAGCATCGAATAAGCAGTTAGACTGATCCAGAACAATCTTTTCTCATCTACAAAAATGATTGCCTGAACAGGGATGAGTCTTAAAAACAAGCTGAAAGTTCCTCCTGGAAGACGGATTCTTCCTCAAAAAATACAGAAAAACAAATAAGTAGGTTATATATTCTAAATCTGGTTATTTTCTTTCAGAAAATAAAATACAGTCTCATATAAGCTAATAGAGATTACTTGCACTAGTAAATTTACTCTACAAACAGACTCAAAGTACTGTTTCAGAAATTTATCTTACAGAAGGTAAGACAATTTATAATGTGCTTTATAAAGACATTTTATGATAAACATAACAATATTATTCAAATGAGGTAAAATGAGTATATTTTCAAAACATTCATATTGTGAATGGTATTAGTTTTAGTGGAATGTACTGTGGTAGCCCTTTTTCAAATATATAATGCATAAATTAATGTTATAACTACAATAAAAATAGTTAAATGAGCATTCATTCTCTTCAGAAAAAAACAGGCAAAAGTCATATCAAACAGTATTTAGTCAGCTAGACAGTCTCACCTTTCTTTGTTATTTAGCACTAACAGGAAAATACATAAATCGTATTTTGATATTAGAGTTTGCTTTCCAATCTATCAGAACTGAATAACTTAGATGTTTTCAATTATAAACTAAGAAATTACTTTTTCTTAACCAGGTCATAATTGCTTTGTGTTTGAGTGGCTGTATTTAGTAGAAGGCAGTCGTGAAAGAAAAGCATTTATACAATGAATAATGTACAAGGTATCTATGTGGTAGTAATAAAATATACCAGTATACACATCTAAAGCTGCTGTGGTACCACCACAAATCCATTCTAAAAAGAGCAACCAATGACCTAGCCAAAAAGTCGTGCCAAATGTTTATTTTAAAATAAGGAATTTAGTGGTTTAGCACTTTTGTCCATAAACACAAACTGAATATCTTCAGAACCTACAAAATACACAGCTTTCTTCAGCCTTTAAAATGTGTCGTGTTCATAATCATGTAACAAAGGCTTAACACTAAGTTAAAATATACATAAAAAATATAAAAAATGTTAGCACCATTAAATCAATAAAATAAACTCAAATTTCATATTTACTTTGCTTTCAGTTTCAAGACATTATAGTGGAATGTTTATTCAGTCCTGGTGGATTTTCCGCATTACTTCTTTACTTTAGGATACTTTAGGATAGGATTTATGAGCATTTGCATGATATTAAATTTAGGAACATTAAGAATTTGCTATATAAGCACATTTTGGGTAGCCCTAAACAGTTTTTCTTTTCAAGTACTGGAGCCAGTATTGGTTAATCCTGGGGGTGGGGTTTGGAATGAGCTGTTAGAACTACATGAACTAAAATGTCAGGTAAGAAGTAATGCAAAGAATCAAACAGGACTGAATGAACATTCCTCTATGAATGTCTTGAAATTGAAAGAAATGTAAATATGAAATCTGTATTTGTTTTATTGATTTAATGGTGCAAACATCTTTTGTCATTTGTATGTCTATTTTAACTTGGTGTTAGATTTTTGTCATGTGATTAATGACATCAGTAGTAGTGCATTATCATGGTACTTTAATAGAAGTTGGGTATTTCAGTGGCGGATCCAGGAATTTGCAAAAGGGGTGCAGTCTGGTTACCTGAGTACTGGGGTGGGAGTGGGAAAGTGGGACACTGGGTTTGGTGGTTGTGGAAAGATCACCTTATGAAGTTGACATCATGTGTGGAAAGACAGCAATATGCATTCAGTTTCACATGATGTTACTGTGGATTTGGTAGTAGATTGTGTTCCATTCAGCTCCCCTGGACCCTCCCTCCATTGTCTGAAACTGTCTTTAAATAACTGACCAGTTGAATATGATGTATTAGAACAAGAACACTTGTCCATCTAACTGCATAACTGAATAAACTACTTGAAAGTCCAACAAGGCATTTTTATTCCTTCCAAAGGGAAGGTATTCGAGAAAGATTTCACTAGATCTGCTAGCTAAACTGATTTTATCTGGACTAATCCTCTGTAGTCTCTTTCTTGTTAATCCTGTAATCTCTAGGTCACAGGTGGGATACCAGACCTGACTTGAGCTTTCTGCATTACCTCTGTTCATAGTTCTCATTTTTTCACATCAATATATTTCCCTTAGATGCTGCTAAAATTTCCATGTCTCCAAGTACTTCCAGCTGTGTGGGGCAGATGTTAGTCTCAAATACATAATTAATGGACTTATCTGCATATTTTTCTTAAATATGGATACATAAGAGGATGTGCTGTTTTTTTCAGCATGTTATAATAAATCCATTCAGTCATTTAATTCTCTGTGAGCCAGAGGTACTTATGCAAAGGACTTTTGTAGTTTAAAAGTAATGACTAGAAAGCACAATAAAATGTGGTAGGGATTTTCTTGAATACAGACTGTGTGCTGTTAGTGTAGGTGTTCATGAATCCAGCCTTTAATGTATATGACCAAGTTTGCAGATGACTGCAAGCTGGGTGCTGTCATCAATTCCCCTAGTGATGAGGGCATCCTCCAAGAGGGTCTTACCCAAACAAATGATCGGTGCCAGAAACATGGCCTCAAACTGAATGCCAAAAAATGCATCATCCCTTTTGGGGAGAATGACATCCCCACAAATTATCAAGTTGATGATAATGCACTAAGCACACAATCAGCCAAGAGGGACTTAGTAACCCACGTTGATAGCAAGCTGACTTTTGACCCCCATATTGCCTCCATTGTACAGAAAGCTTTCTACATCCCCCACGTCATTAGTAAGTATCTCATCCAGAGACAAGGTGGTCATAACATCCCTGTATTCTTCCCTTATAAGACCGATTATTGAATACAATGCCCCTTTCGGCATGTACTTCCCAAAGCACATGCAGCAGCTGGAGAGACCACAGAGATTCCTCACCAGGAGAATCCAGAGCCTCAAACATCTACCCTACACAGATAGGTTAAAATCCCTGTCTCTCTACTCAGTTTCCTACAGACTCCTCAGAGGTGACTTCTATCTGGCATACAAAGCAATCTCAGACCCCCACCCTGATGGAACTGCTGCATATCCGCAAGACAAGCTCCACTCGAGTAACCTATGCGTGAGAGCTCAACCTGGTGTGTGACATCAATATTACTTGTTTGTGGGACAGATTTGTGTCCCAGATACTCCTCCTTTTGTAGAATAGGCTACCGCTCCATGTAAAGCAGAGTACCTCATTAAACTTTTTTAAGCACAACCTGGAATAAAGGATGGGGAACAGAAAATACACCCCTGGGATTCCACCTATGTCCCTGCTGGACAGTGGCATAGGGTGCTTACTTGTTGGAACATGGGCTAAATTCTTGGCTAGGCTTATAAAGGCCTCAGGGCCAATAGCCTAGAAACTTCCTATGATCCTTAAGTCTTTAATATAATCTGGCCTACAACAGGGTATAATGGAAACCAAATGGTATTAAAGAATATATTTATAACTATGATTAGACCCATGAGAGAATATAATTTGTTGTTTTTTAATGTATTACTGACATAGGAAATTCAGAAATAGGTTAAAGAAGATTTACAAAAAGAATAAACAGAATAAATAAGTGGATTTACGTTGAGAGATTGAAGTATTTGCATGTTTTCAGCATTTCATATAGAGTAATCAGGGGAAAAGTATTATGGCTACATTACAAGGAACAGTTCTGATCTTAAGCAAGCAATTGGTTTAATAAAGGCTATAGAATGTCCTCTTATATGGGGCTGTGGTCCTAAATATATAAAAAACAGAATCGAGCTAAAACAAGAGATACTTTTATAACACAAAGGATTTCTAAATTGTGGAACGGTATGCCTGTTTTGTCAGAAATTCTTGTTCCATGTCAATCTTCAAAAAGAAGTTAGATGATTATATGGGCAAAATAAATATAAGTATGGGCTTATGGGCTCTGCAGTGCTTAAGGCCAATAAAGACTATCTGCAGTTAAACAGTGAAACAGTGATAAAAGGCATGTAATACATTTAGTTATGGTCGTGATACATTTATGGATTGGTAAAAAGCAGGCTAAGTTTAAACAGCTATAGGAGTGGCAGTGACTGTTATTGATAGGAGATAACTATGAATAAATATACAGCTTAAAATTTAGTGTCTAAAGTGATAGTGGCAACATTAGTTAGGTATTTAAGGTAAGAGTTAAGGTTAATGTGGTGATTATTAATTGTAGACTCTAAATTAGTAGTAAGTGGTTCCAGTGGTATGGTTTGGCTTAGTTTGTAAGGTTAGTTAGCAAAATATGGGACAGATTAAGGTAATAATTAGGTAGGCACAATGAAGGAGCTAATGCCATAAACAGCTAAGAACAACAATGATAGGTTCCAGGGAGAGACTTACACACAAAAGCAACTGCTGAAGAGACATAATTTGAGCATGAAAACAGTCTACCAATAGACAAGGTAGCAATTGCCTACAACAAGAGCAGTCTTGAGCAGAATAACAGTCTGGATACAAAAGTGTGCGCTAGCGGAACAGTACAACCAAACAGTGCACAGCAGTGAAATATCAAATAGTCAACTAAGGTATCAATCAGAATAATAAAAGTGCAAGAGACAGTACAGTATATGAACGCTATGCAAAAGCGATTCCATTTAACAGCAGGCAACAATTCAGGAAACGGTAGCAATTCTGTCATGCAGAAAATAATAGTGGAACGGCTACTATACTCACTATAAACAGTAAAAGTGAAAAAGGTGCACTGCCAGAAACCAGTACTGTAACAGGTATCGCATCAAGATGTAGCTTTAGTGCAAGAAAGCAAAAGCGAAAAGTCAACCCAGTAACATCAGTAAAAATCCAAAACGGAAAAATATCAGAAAAGGATTTGAAAATAGAGAACCCAGCAATGAGTGATGGAAGTGTATTGAAACCTGTTAAACCAGCTGGGGAAAACTATATGTAGCTGTCTGTCTGGTAGGCAAGTCTTACTTGGTAGTTAACCAGTAGCGTAACCGCTGAAATTATACATGGAGTGACTAGTATCATCAGCTGATAGTGCTGCCGCAGTGTACTTTATTCAGCTCATCTGAGCTCAGACATAAAAAGGGCTTAAGCCTTAAGAGGATCTCTTCCTTATTTGTTCTCTACTGTGCATTGCACAAATACACACAAGTAGTCAGAAAAAAATGCCAGCAAGTCACGTGACAACTTACTTAATGCCCGAGTGTTTTGCTTTGACAGCAGTCTGCTGAACAAGAAAACTACGACAGGAGTGATTCCACAGCAGAGCAGAAATGGCCAACTGTTCCTCTCTCATTCAGAACAGAGCAAAACAGTCCTAATCATTTCAGGCAGGTATATTCTGGAATTCACTTCATGTATAGTGGAATGGATCCAAATATAAAAGAGTTTGGTGTTAGAGCCATTTCCTGTGTAAGCTAGAACGGGGGGGGGGTTCACACTTTAGGTACTGCATTAGGTACATACTGAATGAAAAAATATGAATGTTAGGGTAACTACAGTTTTATCTGCCTAAGGTGAGGGCTTTCCTGGTAGGATCTTCTAGTGTTCACCACAGTAAGATGATGAGATACAGCTGTGTGGAGCTTCTGAAGTCACATTTACATAAGGAACAATCAACTTAAGAGCCTCTGGATTTAAAAGGACAGCAGGACCAGAGTGAGTAGGCTGTGAAAACATCCAAAATAGACCTAGAACAACAGTCAAAGAACACTGGCAGCTCTCATAGTTTAAGTTGTTCCTGACCTGCTTACCTTAACTAAGTCCCTCAAATGGAGATCTGGAAGCTTGCACTGTAACTCCCAATGGTGGAGCCTAAGCTTTTTGACAAAATCAAATTATGTCATAACATTTAAAACAAATGTTCATATCTCTTATATTTTTGATAAAACCAAATTGTCATAACATTTCAAAAAATGTTCATATCTCTGGAACCATAGGTGTTATAGGTTCATAGGTAGGTACTAGGCTATCGGCCCAAGGGTCTACGTAAGCCTAGCCAGCAAGGTTCCATGGCTTATGCCACCCAAGAAAGTTATTTTCCTGTGCCACTGTCGAGCAGGGACACAGAAGTGATCACCGGGGTGTATTTTCTATTTCCCATCCACTCATCAAGATTTTCCTTGAAGAGTGCTAATGAAGACCTTTGTTTGACATAGATGGTTAACTTGTTCCAGAGTATAGGACAGGAGGGATTGGGATTTCTTTAGGTGTAGCATGTCCAACAGCTCTGGGTTTGACATAGCTTTATATGTTAGGCAGAGATCACCTCGGAGTAGGCAATATGCTACAGAGTAAAGCTGGAGTTTTTTGAGGCGGACAGTGTAGGGCATTTGCTTGACGTCAGTAATCCTCTTTGTGAGGTACTTATTAAAGAAGTGTAAATGGGAAACTCTTCAGCACAAACTATTTTTACACTGGTAGTATTCTTTAGGTTGTAGGTCTTAAACTGTTTTTATAAGTCGAGTAAACATAGTAACTATTATGTTTGTAATATATTGTAAACAACTTAGAATACCTCAAGTTACCCACATACTGTCAGCAACAGTTGGCTTATCTAGATGACAGAGTTCATAGGAGGCTGTAAGAAAACAATAGCAGTAGTGGCAGGGGCTGCTGGTGCAAACTATAAACCAAGAAATCCAAAATAGTCACACTACACCACTCAGAGAACACTGCAAGTTCTTAGAGTTTAAGCTTTTCCTGTATTGCATACCTTAAGATTCTAGCTGAGGAAATGAAAGAGGCTAAGTAGTGATTTTGCACTGAGTGGAAATATTGTAAGGTGAGTAACTGTGATGGGGTCATATAACACAGGTGACTGTAGGATGCCTAACCAGTGAACATACACAGATGCACTTACTACACATCAGGTACCTAGATTGCATTTCATTAGTAGAAGCTTCTGAAGTAGGTTATAAGCATGTTTACTAAAGGTCCCATTCCACACTTGCCATCTTTGGTAGCCTAAAGGTTTACTTTAGCAGCTGAAATGATGCTGTTCTCTGGAAAGCAGTCAGAAAGCTCTAAAGTGTTCCCTAAGCTTTTATGCCTCTTGCACTGCCAGGAATCTTTGATTCCTTTCTGGAACTGTCAAGGTCTCCCAAATGTGGTAGATAGTGTGTGATGAAAGAATGGTACAATAAACTTGGTTTGTTATTGTCTGTCCTCTATCAGTATATTGGGGTCAAGACTGAGGTGACTTCATTCTCTTTCCTACAACATAAATATAATTTAAGCAAAAGGGATTTTTGGAGATACAACTAAGGGAGGCCCTGCATAATTTCTTCTTTTAGCGAATTAATGAGTTGGAAGGTCTATCTATCCTGTATCTCCTGTTTAAAAATCACCTCTAATAACAATCTCCAGCAAAATTAAGACAGCACATAGTCATTTGCAGCTGTTGTCTTCTGAGGTGGAGGCAAATGGAATGTAATTCTAAGTCCCAATTTTGTACTATCTTCTGTTTCAGGATGGCATGGCATATTAGTTAAATTTATATCTATTTTCCATAAAAGTGCCTCTTCCATTTTCATAAAACCATCTGGATTACCTTAAGTATTCAACTTAAGGACTTTGCAAGGAGACTTGGTGTAGCTGGCACTGATAATCAGGAATGCTATTACCTCCAGATGGAAAAATCTATATGATTTTATACCAGAACATATCAATATCAAAGAGATTTTCTGGGGCAGATATAGATTTAAGGTATCACAGTGGTGCAGTGGTTAGCATTGTTGCCTCAAAGCAAGAGGTTCTCCAGTTCGATCCCTGGCTGGGGTGCCTTCTATGTGGAGTCTGCATGTCCTCCCTGCATTTGCATGGGTTTCTTCTGGGTGCTCTGATTTCCTCTCACATTCCAAAGACATGCAGTAGGTGGATTGGACACTTTAAATTGGCCCTAGGTGTGTGTGTGTGTGTGTGTGTGTGTGTGTGTGTGTGTGTGTGTGTGTGTGTGTGTGTGTGTGTGTGTGTGTGTGTGATGTCTCCGAGGTGTGTTGGGCTTTGGGCTAGCAACCTGAGCTCATAAAACCCATAACAGCTACAGAACCAATGAACACTGAAGGGTGCTCATTGCCTGATGTGCCACATAGCACAGGAAAGAGAGAAGAGATACAGTTTTAGGGGAAAATGAAAAAAGACAAGGCAGGAGGAAAGGATATATTTTCAATTGATTTTTACATGCTGGTAGGCTGTCAGTTTAGGATGGTTATTGTGGCTATGTTAATGTCATGTTTAAAAAAGAACTCTTCCATCCTCATGGAAAGAAGCACAGCTAGTAGTCCTGAAGGGAAAGAAAGAGAGGGGATATGAGGCCCTTGATTACTGTGTAACTTCTGTGATAAACATAGACGTAAAGCTTTAATTGCATGTTCTATTTGCTAGACTGAAAAAAATTATGTATAAGTAAAGGAAAATGAAGGTGTTGTTCAGGATAGGTGATGTGAGGACCATTGAGGACTCTTGTTGCATTAATGGTGGTGAGTGAGTGTGACTTGGTTCCACTTCAAAAAATGAATTTGATAAAGCTAGTTGGGATTTTTCAGGTGTATATCTAAAGGAGGTGGATTAGCTATATATTTTACAAAAATAGATGAAGGCACTGTACAGACTGCAGTCTCTGATGGCAGTAGTCATCAGTGGGTATACACGTTAGTAAAATATTGGGAGGGGTACAAGGCAGGGGTTTATTCCTTTGTTGTTTGTGCTAGTAATAAAGGTCCTAGTTCATGAATGCCAAAAGGTGATAAGAGTGAAAGGTCCTCCTAGTAGAGCAGTCAATAGTCTAAACTTGTTTGGCTATGTCTGCTTGGTACTGATTTATGATGTTACAAGTAGTCTGTCTGGTATACTGAAGAATTTGTTTAGGAAAAAACAAGGGTTCGATGTCACACCCCCCCCCCCAAATCTGCAATACTCCTGATAGGAAATTGGAACATCGGGTGATTTGCCTGCATCAGCAGAAAGAGGAACAAAGTATGTGTGCTTAAAACTTTATCCATATTAATAGGAAACTGTATCAAATAACTGAGGGGGGGGGGGTGCTGGTTAAAGCTCTATACTGGATAAATGTATAAATCAATTCAGTACAGTCCTGGCGACAGGAGATGTTATCAGTATGATAACTAAGCCCATCACCTGTATTTAGCCACTTGTGTGCCAGTATGGACAGGTATGAATGGGGTTAGGAGCTTACAGAAAATGTGTGAAAGTGATGTATGGACAGGCAAGGGAAAATAAACAGGGAAGGACAGAAATATGGCAAGGAAAAGGAGGGGTGTTAGGAGCAACGACAGCAGCTAAGATGCATTATGAAAATGAATCTTGCAAATATGCAAAGTACCTCTGGAGAGTACCCTAGAGATGGGAAGTCTTGGAGCCATGAGAGAGGAGAGATACACATCCTGTGGTAAATAACAGACTGAAAGAGGAATTGTGCCAGGACTGAGCAGAGTTAATGAAACAAAATTTAGGATACATTCAAGGACATCTAGAAACAGAGCCTTTGGGAGACTAGATGCTCAGAATCAGGCAAAGCTAATAACTCTCACCTAAGAAACTAAAGCATTGGGGAGGGTAGAGGTGTTCGGTTCTGTGCAGTCTTTGTGGACAGGATGAGGCAGATGAATGTCATATGCCAGAGGTTATTTGTGGTATTAGAAGTGCAAGCATGGACATCCAGCAAACACCTGCTCTGTTTCAAAATATTTAATATGCATGCTGGAGTTGTTATAGTTTTACGAAATATTTAGTGTGAATTCCAGGACTGATGCTACATACATACAAATGTATTAACAAGTATACCTAAAAAAGGAAAGCATTACTTTGCTTGTAAAAATGAACATGTTTAACATGGCTGGTAGAATATCGAACAAGCCCAACAGCCCATATCAAATTTGACACATTGTGGAAATTGCACTTTTCTCAGAGGTGGTAATTCAGATAAAAATTTTAATGGCAGATTTATATTATCTTGTGATATCTGACAAGTGCCTGGCATTTCTTTTAAGTCGGTTAGTTCTTAAAATATTAATAAAAATACTGATATTTTAATATGTGCCTAAGTTGCTTAGTATGCAGTGAATACATTACATTAGCACAAGTCCCCTCTGTATTACATTTTTAACTTTCTATAAACTATTTTTTAACTATTATGGAAATATTACCTATTGGTTTGTTTACTGGGCTTGACTACTGACGTACATGGAATTTTTTGGACTTAGCCTGAGGGGCACAATTTGGTTAAGTGAAATGTAGAGTAAAGGCTGCATTCCTATACTACAGGAAACAAGTCACTAACAGCTCCTAGACTTACTCCTGTGTGTCAAATGCCAAACAATCTTCTGTGTTGCCTGATATTACAATTCTTTTAGCCCTTTATAACAAATGCATGTGGAAGTATGGCTTAATCCCAAGTACAACACCAAGTTACAATGTACTGGAGCCAAAAGACTTAAAAAATGTTTTGCACAGAAATGAAATTCTAGAACATCAAACCTATTCATGGGGGGCAACCTGCAAAAATCTTTTTAAATGCTTGTTAAGATCTTTATACTTTCAAACACATTAAGGCACATTTTAACTCATCCTGTTAATACAAATGTTATACAGCTTGTTGAAATTAATGGGTGACTTCTAATATAATTCAGTACTATAATATGAGTACTAGGCAGTAATATAAAGTGAAGAATTGCTGAAAGCAAAACTATTTTAACTACGTTTAAATCAGTGGCATTTCAGGAACACTCCCCCACCCACAACCTGTCACCTCTGCTGATAAAACATTCCTACTCAAAGTTTCACACAATTTTTAGATAAAATAATATGCTGGGTTTTGCTAGAAAACAAGTAGTTCCTTTATCCAAGTCTGGGCAGTCCTGGGGTATCAATATTTAAGCAGCCAGCATGCCAGGAAGGCAAGCGGGCTTGCCCTATTTCAACATGTAGACCACATAACATCCCTGATCACTGCACATAATTTTTTTTCTGCATATACAGAAAGCACTGTAGAAACAAATAAAATATATACATCAAATCACACATCTATAAGAAATTCTAGGTATGTGGTTGCATTTCAGAACTGCCCTGTAAGAGTTTGCTTATGAAGATGGCATCAGACTTGTTTTTATACATGATTAAGTTGAAGTACTTTTCAAAGTCATAAACACACAAATACACACACACACAGTCTGTAACACATCAAAAGTGCATCACCTTTTACTGTTTCAGAACTTCAATGTACCTTGTCTCCTTTATTCAAGAGTTCATATCAGGTTTGAGCTCCTTCCATGGATGCATATTTAGCAATGAATATCTCTACACCACATGCTCCTTGAATGATATACTGGTGATATCCATCCATCACAACTTAATCGTTTACATAATACCATGCAATTCTTTTTTAAAGTGGCTTTGATGCAGAAATGGTAACACAAATAAGAAAATATTGCATGTTTTTATATATATATTTATATATATATATATATATATATATATATATATATATATGTGTGTATACACACACACAGATTGATAGATACTTATATAAATGTAAATGCAGTCACTCCAAAACAGTTAATGATATGCATGTATTAAAAGGGAGAGTTTTATCCACATTAACAAGAACTTCTGCATGATGTCACCTATAGTTTGAAATATTTTAGATATCATTAAAATTAAGTATAGTTGCATAAAGTATGCTTATGAACAATGCTTAATTTATCATAAATGCACAAAGCGCACACACACTATCAGAGGCAGTATTACTAATCTGGTATATCTACCATTACTTCTCGTAGTAAAACTGTGAAAAAACACACTCATGCTTTTTTGGTGCTGGTAAGGTTTTATGTGAATGTCAAATACAGGTTGTACCAATGTCGGAAGAACAGCATCTTGCAGAATTACTGACTCCTTGTTTAATTTAATTAGAATTGGGAGTAAATCAGCATGTTACACTTCATACTGAGTCAACCTTTCACTGCAGTTTGGTCTTGTGTTCATACCTCTCAACTGTGCAGATTTTTGCATCAGATTTTTGGTTCATTTTTCACAAAAGTGTAGTTTTCTGGCAAATTAGTTTCAAATCAGTAAAGACTGAAGTTAGAAAATAATGATAGACATTTGAAGTTCAGACTTCATACCCTTCAGAAAAGTCATGCTAATGCAAAACATGTTATTCTATCAACTTTCTAAGTTTGTAAGACCAATATTTAAAAAATGTCCACATTTTTGGGTCTTTGTGCCACTTTTATTTATGGCTTTGTCCAGATTTCTTGCTCTAAGAGGTTGAGAGGTATGCTTGTGTTGCATTGTTCTCTTATACACAAACAATGAAGTAATGTAAATAGAAATATAGATGTATGTCAGTGTAATTTACAATATTATTTATTTACTTTGAGTGCATGGGTAGGTGTGTGAGCATGTGTGCATGCCCCTGCATCGCCAGAGTAGCTATGTGGTAAAGAATCGATTTTCATATGCTCGTGGGTGAGTACTAGGCTAGCTGTCCTTGTAGGCCATTTTAAGCCTAGCCAGTTTCCCATTTTGTCCTCAAATTAACCCATATCATTTGGTTATAGACTGGCCTTACCCATCCCATGGTCAATTACATATTACTCCTAATGAGAGTAATTTTGATTGAGTGATTTGTTTGAAGTACTGATTAATTGGCCAAGTGCATGGGCAACATGAATCAGTGACAAGGCTTTCATATGGATGTGGTTGCCACTCATTTGTTTACTCACCCCTTTCTGCACCCACTTATCTGCCTTGGCCTATGTGGTGTCCCGAGAGCAGTATACTAGATGTGCCTGCAACCTCAGTGGTTTGAATACAGTCAGGTAGGGCCATTTGGATTAGTAACAAACATAACCTCTGGAAATACTGCTTATGTACTCTCTCTGCCACATTCCTAATCTTAACATTAATTTGGTGGAGTGTTTGGGCTATTTAGCCTTTATATTCACTATAACTCATCTACTTTGCACAGACCCATAACATGTAATTCAGTTGGTTTACTTTAAAAACTGTTACTGTGAATTTGTCATATACACAACTTGTATTTCACTTACTTTGTTTTAACCTTTATTAGCCAACCTTTTAAGGAAGGTCAGAACTCTGTCTGCAGTATACTTCCTGCCAACATTTATTTTGAAAATGACACCAGACACAAAGGACGTGAAAAAGGGAGGATTTATGGACATAATGAATTGAGTGTGAACTCATCGGACTTGGTAGGTATCAAAACAAAATTTCTAAAGGTAATAAAGTTGGCCTTGGATGTAGTAGGGGGACCCAGACCCCTCTCCCCACACTGCTGCTGCAGATCGCACAAGTTAGGGGAAGGGGAGAAATTACACACACACACACACACACACACACACACACACACACACACACACACACACACTGCTGTTTCTATAATTTAGGGGTACAAACACTTCACCTTCTACAACTAAAAGATTTTCTTCTTGCACCACCCTTTTCCTGTCTCTTTTGCTAACCTAATGATTTCATTATCACACATTTAATATGTCATCCTCTCTATTTTTCTCTCTGTCCTGTCTCTGTCTGTCTATGTATAGTAATCTTTGTGTACATAAACATTTTCCACCACCTTCTCAAGTGTTTTTAAATTTTATTTTAATCAATAAACAGTTGTACGATCATCCTTATAGCACATACCCACCTCAAAATATTAATACAAACTGAGTGATGTCTATTGTATTTAGTTTTCTTTTATTTTTCTTAATTTTTAATATTAAGTATTAATTACTAACAAATGTATAAGACTGATGAGAGTCACTTCAACAATATCATTTTAAGGAATGGGGAAATAGCACATAAACTTACAGGATGGTCTTAGTATGGGTTGTTGAACTGCATAACCCCACTCTGGTGGTATCTCACTATTGGAAAGTCAGTACTGGAAATGCTGAATACAGAAAACAAACAAACAATGCAAATCCGGAAAGAAAACCGTAAAAACGGAGCATTGATCTTTTCCTTTAAACTTCATTTTTGCAGGTGTTAAGATCGCCTGAACCCTCTCCATACCTCTTAAGTGTCCAGATTTGCGCAGAATGTTGAGATTTTTCCCCTCAAATTTTTGATCTGTTCCTCATACAATTATTGCTTTTCTAGCAAATCAACGATGACAGCTGTCACTAAATAATGACAGAGATTTGAGTTTCACACTTTATATCCTTCTGATGAAACTGTATGCGTACACAAAACCTTTTATTCTAGCAACATTCTAGGTTAATAAGAGTGATATTTAAAATCTGTACCTAGTTTTGTGCCTTTGTACTCTATTATTGGCTTTGTCCATTTTTCTTGCACTAATAGGTTGAAAGTTATGACCTTTCATGTGGGGGCAATCCCCCCTCAGCACTCCCCAAGTTTTATATATATATATATATATATATATATATATATATATATATATATAAATTATGAGATCAAACCTGGCTTCCCTTTCTCACCAATGTGAGTTGCAACTTGCAGTCTCTATCACTCTCCCCTGATGCAGTTGGAGGAGCATTTCAGGGTTATCATATAGATTACCTGACCGCAACCTCCAATGACATCTGTGAAGCGTCTTTCACAGGAAAAAATGTTTGCAGTTGAAACAGAATAATGACCCCCTTTGGTGGCACATTTTCTGATTAATAAAAAAATAATAATGCAGTGCATTTTTAAATATAGTTCCGAACAGCTTTAAAAAGGGGGCAGCGCACACCCCTGCACCAATGCCTAAATCTACCACTATGTTTTGTAGGGTCTGAAGAAGTCCTGTTTTTGTTAGGGATGAAAGAACTAAACCACTAAATTCATTGTTTTAAAATAAATGTGTGGTATTTGGCTTGGTCATTGGATGCTGTTTTTGAAATGGATTTGTACTGGTACCACAGCAGCATTAGCTGTGTGTATTGGTACATTTGTGAATTATCAGTTTTGGTTAGTAGTAAAAAAACATCTTTAGCAACTTCTGGAACTTTGATTTAGGAAAGTAACCAGTGAGTTAGCATTAACAACATATATGCAAGCTTCTTTATGTATTAGATATATGAAGAAAATGAAAAAAATGTTTCAATTCCTTCCGCAAGAAATTTAAAAAAAAAAAACTTTATATCTGGTGTTGTTTGATTCCAGTTACTCCTACTGATTATGCATTTGATTTGTATTTAATATGGTTTATAGAATGCTGAATACATGCATAGTATGTGTTTTTTTTTATAATAAACATTTTAAAGGTTATATTTTGACATACAGTACTCAGATTACCACAAAATATTACTTTGTCTCAGTGAAGTTGCATAATATTTTTAAAGAAGGCAAAAATTCCTGTTGCAAATTACTGCATTTAAATATCACAATGTGGTTTGAATGCATTATAAATATGTTTAATATATTTATATTTCCTTGTGAATTTAATGTTTTGAGCTGCTTTATAATGATAAATATGGTGATAAAGGTATAATTTAAATATCTGACATGTTTTTTTAAATCTGACTAAAGTTCTTGAATGATAAGCAGTGTAAAGTAATAAATTCAGGTTTTGATGCTGTTAATAGATTATTTTATTTATTTATTTATTTATATTTGTTGACCGGGAGTGTCCGACTGGACGTAGGTCCATTTTCAGTGGAGGCCTGGGGAGAAAAGCTCCACAGTTAAAATAAACAGTAGTTACAGTGGATTACATAGCGATTAACAATTTACATAGCAATTACTTACAACATATTTACAGATGAAGAACATAGTACATCAGTAGACAACTAGAATCTTTATCTGTGAAGTACATAACAGACATTAACAAATGTTAAAATAAGAAATTCCTGCTGTATAAGTACTAGGCTTATGAGCATCTGAGCTTGCTATAATCAAGGTAGTTAGTGGAGTGGAAAGAAAGGTAGTGGTTGGATGGGGTGGGTGATATTAGAGTGGGAGTTGCAAGGGCATAGCCAGCATGTTTTTAGGTGCACTTTTAGTAAAGTTTTGAAGTGGGTGAATGATGGTATGGAGGTAATTGTGGGTGGGAGGGAGTTCCATAATTTGGCTATGGTGCAAGAGAATGGTGCTTCACCAGCAGAGTTATTGGCTTTAGTGATCTGCAAGTGATTTTTGTTGCTGGATCTTAGTGGTCTGGTGGTGCGATAGGATTGGAGTAGATTCTGGAGGGATGGGACATTTAGTGGATGGATTACTAGTTTGTGGGCGATTGATTGCTATTTGATTGAAATTATTTTTAGCTTGTGTTGCTTAAAATAAAATGAAATGATTTATGTTGAGAATGCTCTGCACATAGTGTTATATCACAATGCAAAAGTAGCACTACAAAGTTGCATGTGAAAATTTAAGAACACATCAACTTAATAGAGCTACTATAATTTAACTTGTTTATGTAAGATGTTCTATTAGTAGATTTATATTGAGAAAATATTAAATTAATCTAGATATTATGCAAAATTTTCAAATAAAAAGTCTGTTTACTTTTACGATACTCAACTATCTAGGCATATTCTTATTAACCAGTTATTGCACTTCATTTTAAAAGAATAGCTTTGCCTAAATGACAACTCTCATCTTCTCAGAGCAAGAAATCTGGACAAAGGCCCAAAATAGGGACACTTTTTAAATATTGCTGTTACAATCTTAGTTGGTAGAATAACGGGTTTTGCATTAGCATGAATTTTCTAAAGGATATGAAGTCTGAAACTCACTTGTGTGCAATTATTTGATGACTTCAGTCTTTAATGATTTGCCAGTAAGCCACAATTTTATGATAAATACACTAAAAATATGAGGCAAAAATCTGGACATTCTACAAAAATCTGGACAGTTGAGAGGTATGCTAAATGAGTAAGGGTTTCTTCAACTAAGTTTACAGTAGGAAATTGCAAATAAGAAAAACTGACAAAGCTGTGTCTTGATAAAAAGTTGGTAACTCTGTAAAGCGGATGCTTATTTAACTTTATTTCACACATTGTTAAATTCCTGAGTGAATTTATATAATGTCTATGCACCTTTATATTATTAACATGATTTGAATACTTCTCTCATTGACCATGTGAATTTTTGGGGGTCAATGCCTACCTGAAAAAATGGCACATTTTAGCAAATGGAAATGTGCAAAGCATCTGAGCTTAATTTTAGGTACACATGATTAGACAGGAAGGTGTGCATTTGTTAAGATCAGGGAAGAACATTTTTGTAGGAGATTGGTACAATACTTGGTAAACACAAGGCAGAATTATTGCCAGGTCAAAAATGCAACAGTTCACAGCAACAGTTGATGCATCTTTCATGGTTGGTAATGCAAGGAGCATTAATAATATTAATAATAAAGTTTTTTATTGGAATATTTGCTATATTACCACAAGATTGATGTTATTGTATATAAAACATGGTTAAAAAAACTAAAAACCAGTTCTGTCAGGGTGTAAATGTTTTTACTGTAACAGACATTTTAACAAAATCAGGTGGAGGTATTATGGTAGGGACTCAAGATTGTTATGAGACCTGTGATTGTTACATATTCAGTATTAACACCAGTACTTTAGATTGTGCAACTGTGATGATAAAGACAACCCTGGAACATATACCATTTGTTGGTGTGCATGAACCATTAAAATCAAGTGCTAATCACCTAGACAAATTCATGCATTTCTTGCATAAAACCAAACAGGGAAGAATAGCAGTGGCTGGTGACTTAGTTACCAGAAATAGACTGGAATACTATTGTTTCAATAACATCAATAAGGAAATTACTTACAATGTATCTTCAGGAACAACAATTGCTTCAGATTATAAAAAAGCTTACCAGTGAACAGACCGTACTAGACATTGTTTGTGTTCCTAAAGAAATTACTGTTACTTCATGTCAAGTTTTACCACCATTGAAGTGCGGTGATCATGGAGCTATAAAGCTTAAGTTCTTGCTACATAATTTTTCCAAACTGTAATCTAAACAACCAATGCACAGAAGAATAATAACATATATGGAAGCAAAATAGTCACTATGTAAAACTAATTGGAGCGATTTTTTTTAGTGGAAAACTGCAGAAGGAGAGTGGAAAGTTTTGAAAGAAAAATTTTTGAATGCAAACAATCAAAAAATATATTTAACATAAGGATCTAGGCACACAACTTTGAGGATCTATTTCCATAAGCACAAGATACTTGAATAAGGGAAGAAACAGAAAATAGATGAGGAAAAGAGATATAGTTACAACTTTTGAAACAAAAATAAACAAGCTGGACAGATGTATCAAACATAGTGTGAGACAAGATCGAGAAAAATTTGAAGAAAATTTATATAAAGATACTGAGTATAATATGAAACCATTTTATAGATTTCTAAGATATGGTAGGAGCAAAGACATACTAATTATGCCCTGTGTGTAGATTCAAAAATGTATCCTTAGACACAGCATATTATATGTAGAAATATATTTACAAAATCTTATGTAAAACAGTTTGGCTGCACAAAGGGGGTGATAAATTCTCTTAGTGATATCCACGTGACCTCCGATAATGAAATTGAATTTGATTATATTTAAAAAGAACAATATAAACTGAATCCAAACAAAGCACAGGGAGGAGACAGAATTAGTAATAATGACCTCCAAACACTTCAGCATGAACTTAGTAACATTATACCGGTTATTTATTAGTTTGAGTAAATACAGGGAAATTCTTCAGTATGCCCTTGTTAAACCTGTTTTTCAGGAAAAAGGAAGATGGACAAACTCCGAGTAACACTGACCCATAAGTTTATTTTCAAGTAGTAGAAAAATGGAGAAGGTGATGTTGGATAAATTGTCAGAATTGGAAAGGTTGGGACTTGAAACCATACATCAGCATGCATATTATGAAAATAGATCTAACACCACTGTAACATGATGTTCTATGACAATATAATAACAGCTATGAATGAAAAATTGTGCTGTGATGTAATTTATATATATTTAACGTCAGCATTTGTTAGGATCATCCACAAAACTGTGATCAATGAATTAGAACACACAGGTATTGGAGTACTCTTGATGTGATGGACAGCTGTGTGGCTTAAAAATAGGTCAGGGTAAGTATCGTACAGTAATTAGACAGGTGAAATTCAAACAATGTACTAGTCTAGCTCCATACTTGTTTAGATTGTATCTTTCAGATCTATATTTTTCTTTTGAGGTGTTCTACAGTCTGTATGCAGATGACTTGAACATGGTGTCAACTAAATACACGTGTTAAAGACAGGGCATATTTGCAAAATAACTTGACTACATTGACATTTTGGCACAGAGGAATAATGTGTTGAAAACATGGATAAAAACCTAAACACATGAAATTTGGAAGAAATGCATTGAAAGGTGGATATTTAACACCACACACACTGACTAAAACTATTGATTTATTTAAGAACCTGGGTATATAGGTAGATACAGCTTTTAGATTTTTCTAATCATATCAACCAATTGGTTAATGATAGTTATAGAATTTTAAGTTGTATAAAGAGATTTTCAAACTGTAGGAAATCAGAAATGAAGAGGTCATTGTTAATTAGTTACTTAGACCTAAACTTGTGTATGGAATAACAATATGGAAACCTAATAAGAAAACAAGCATGAGTAAACTGGAAAGAGTAGAACAGACATATACTAAAGGCATCCATGGATGTGAAAATTGAAGTTATTATGACTGACTAAAATATATGAACTTATACAGTGTCTCATATAAGTATTTAATAGGAGACCGTATTCCGATATATAGGGAATTTCAAAATGCCTACCTCTGGGAATATTTGAGATTATCAACAAGTAGTAGACAGTCATCAGACAATCTGTATAGAAGATTCTATAGGCATGTAACATGTACTAATTGATTTTCTGACAGAGTACCCGATATATGGAATAGACTACCAAATTACATTAAAGCAATCCCTAGTTTAGATAATTTAAGAACAGCCTGGACACTTATTATGGGAACAACTATTTTGTTGTATTTAGAGGCTAGAAGAACATTATTGCCTGTGCTTGAAGTATCTGTATGTGTGTATGTATGTATATTAAAAGCAATACCGTATAACATAAAGGACATCAACAGTCACAATAAAAATGTAATCTTTATTGAAATTTTGAATGGCAATACATTTGGTGGTATTGAAAGGAATGCATGTACTGGAGAAAAACAATTACTTGGATAATAATAAATATGAAGTATTAATGGTTGCATTATAAAAAAGAGGTACAACAATATCATGGAGAAAAACAAAAAAAAAACTATTAAGCATAAAGTAATGTGTGTCCATTAAAATATGAAGGCAACATTTTATTTATTTATTTTTATTTAACATTTGTTGACCGGGAAAGTCCGACTAGGTACCACAGATCCTGTTTTCAGTGGAGGCCCGGGGAGAAATGCTCCAGAAGCATGTCTTTAGAATGTGGGAGGAAACCCACGCGAATGCAGGGAGAACATGCAAACTTCACACAGAAGACACCCCAGCTGAGAATCGAACTGGAGAACCTCTTGCTGTGAGGCAACAGCATTAACCGCTGCACCACTGCGCCACCACACATTAACATTGTTAATTATAATTCTGGAATGTAATAAAAGTATGTTCACTTTAGAAAATATGTACTGGGTCATTCAAATTGGAAAAAAGTAGCTAAAGAATACTTGGAAGTACTATTAAGCAAATGAATGGGAGTTTAATTGTAGGTACAGATTTTAATTGCATCCAAGGTAAGAGAGATATACTCTAAAAAATGAACCAAGAAATATAGTTCCACCAAAGATCTAAAATAAATGGTTTAAATTAATGTTATGCTTGGGTAACAATTATTTTACCATCATTTTTCTTGTACAAAAGAAATGACAGTTTGCTTTGACAGATTTACCAAGCAAAACAAATAAAGTTGTAATGACACCCTATCCATTATCTAGTTACAGTGGCATCTGCCTTAACTTAGTAGTTGACTTCAAAAAGTTTTCTTTGATTTCCAGAAGTCCTACATACTTAACTATTCAGTTTGATTTTAAAAGATTGGCTAACCAAAAACAAAAACAAAAAAACAGAAGCAAGAAATATATGGATTTAAACAATAATAAGTTAGTCAATTAAATAATAATATGGTATTATATAAAAATATATCTATATAGGGAAATTAAGATGTGCTGCAGTAAAATAAATAAGATATATTAAACTTAATAGAAAAATAAAATTAGATAGTTAAGAATACAAAAGGAAATAAAGACAGTAGCAAAATGCTAAATAATTTAAAGAAATCTTAAAACATAAAATTGAATTAGCATTAGAAAACTCAAAATGCGATTGTATGCTACTACCACCTAGAAATTGTATAGATTAGCAAATGTTTGTCAACTAATTAATAAAAAATAAATACATAAAAAAAGAGTTAAATATGTTTTAAATTTAGATACAGGACCAAAAATTGATCCATACTAGAAATATTATGCATATGTAATAAATATTATGAAGTTATGAATAAAAATCAAGAAGTAAAAACATAAATTTTTAAGAAATAACATTAATAAAAATAAATGCAGAGTTATATACACAACTGATAAATGATGTAAATGAAATTAAAGAACAACTGAAAAGAAAACTCAGATATAATAAAAATGCAGGTCTAGATGGACTAATCAGAGGAATATATAAATTAATATTCAATATATAATATTACTAATTTAAATAAATAGTTTTCTTAATTGTTCAAAAAGATAAAGAAACCCCACCTTCTTGGAATTATTCATTGACTTCTCCAATGTTGTAGCTAGGTAAAGACCCTGAAATGTGTTCTTCATATAGATATATAGATGAATATTATTATTAAATTGAATATAAAATATTAGTTTTGATAATTTTAAGTAGATTAAAAGAATTGTCTGTTTTATGCATAAGTACAAGGCTAGTGACCCTTGAAGGCCATTTTAAGCCTAGCAAATTTCCATCAAATATGAGAATCAAACTCTGTAACTTGTACTCGTAAGGCAAGGACATTAACCATCATGTCAACCCCCAACTACTTAATAGAGAAAGATCAAACAGGCATCTTATTAAACAGACAAGTTCAACAGCCTCAAAAGATTTAGTACCATTATAAACTATGCAAAAAATCTAAATTAGCAATCTTAAAACTGCATTTCAGTTGGTGAATTGGGCATACCTATTTATATCATTACAATTGCATGGCTTCCCATGAAAATCTTATCTTAATTACTTTAAATAAATAATCTAAAGCCTCCATTCAAATTGGGCCTTTTATCATTAAATGGCTTTAAATTAAATAATAGAAAAAAACAAGCTTGCTCTCTTTTCCCTATACAGTTTGCAGCAGTAATTGAACCATTTGTGAATTATATAAGAAATAATTCAGAAACTAAAGGTTTCAGAGTTAATAAAATGTATCACTCTAAGACATTACTATTTGCAGATCACATTTTAGCAATAGAGGTTATAAATAAACCATTTAAGGGAATTATTGATTTAATATCTTTTAAAATGATATCCAAAATGAAATTTAATAAAGAAAATTTTAATCAAAATATTCAAGAAGGAAATCTAAACAAATGCAAATCTGTCTTTTTGAAAACTTGTATTAGCTATTTAGGACATATTTGTACCTCTTGAATGTATTATAAAAGACAACCACAATACAATTAGTGATGCAGTTATTAAAACAAGTGGAATACTTTTTTAAGTCTCTTTGGCACCCATCACGACCTAGATCTGCTTGTAGAAGTCATATTAGGACATGTAATAATGGTGAAATTGGTTTGCCTAATATTGAAACTTTTTGCAGGGATCATCATTAAAATACATATTACACTGGTTAGGCAGAAAATATAACATCAAACTGAAGCAAATTCATTCAATTATTTCTTATCAATCCATTAAAAATCTTTTTCTTTCTCTTTGGATGTCTTAAATAGTAATATGTTATGGGATATTAATTACGTTAATAAACATTCTAGTAAATTAATTCAGTTATTTTAATATATTACTGAAATCCTTTACATCATAATATAAAAAGAAAACTGTTTCTTTTCCATGGTACCAGTACCATATAATCCAGGTTTTGCAAGTAATAATATTCATGCTAAAATGTTAGATTAAAAAAAAATAATCTCTATTATTGGACTTTTGTTAAATGGGACTAATATATTAGCAGTTAATAAAATCATGATTAATTATGAGCTGGACCCAACAACCTTGATTTTGATTTCTAATCTGAATTTAAAATTAGAAAAATATACAATAACCGATGCTTTCCCATGATAATTAACAGAAAAGAAGAGATAAAACCTACATCATAAAATGTATAACTGGATATAAAAATGATTATAACTATCAGAGCTTTATTAAGCACTACAACTTAAAAATAGTTGACAATAATTGAAGCAATTAGGCATGATAACTACTAGTATTTATTGAAAAGTATTTACGTCCAAATATTTACACAAAGTCTTTCTCACCCGTCACAAAGTTGGTGAAATCTGTAGAAGTATATTCATTATTGGAGATGAAAAAATGAATTGTTGGAAATGCAAAACAAAAAAATGTTGAGATGATTTTTTGACTTCCATTGAAGGCATTGTTAGCCGAGGTGTCGGAGGATATTAAATATTTTTTGTGGACGCTGGTGTGTCATATTTGCTTTTTATTCTTCATTGTTGGTGTTGTATTTGATGATTTTTTGACTACATTTGGGAATTAATTTAAACTAGGGAACTACCACATTGACAATACTCTAAGAGATGACCCAGTTGTTCAGGATTTGGGAATTTATGTGGAGAGTGACCTAACCTTTGATAAACATGTATCCATCATTGAAAGAAAGTCCTTCTGTTTATAAACTGTGCAATATAGAATTGTCTAGATCTAGGGATGTTATTGTTCCCCTTTTCTCAGTCCTGATTAGTCCCATCATTGAATATTATGCCTCTGGCATTTATCTGTCCAGGCATATGCAGCAACTGGAACACTCAGAGATCTTACTAAAAGGATACAAGGTCGAAACAATATGTCCTATATGGACCACCGCAAAGCCCTATCACTATAGTATGTGAGGTGATGTGTCTGAAATACAGGATATCGTCTGACCATATTGTACATCAGCAAGTCAAATGGCATCAGAAGTACTCAGCCTAGGGATATAAACCTCTTCTGCAATATCAGTGGAATGGTTTGGAAGGACAGGTATATCTTGCAGAGGATACCACTACTCTGGAACAGACTCCCCATCCACATAAAAGAAAGGTCCTCCCTTTCCATATTCAAGCACAACTTTGACATATGGATGGGAAACAATTTACCCCAGAATTTCCCCCTGTACTATTAATAGACACAGGCAGTTCCTAAATGCTTTATCTCATGTGTGGGTTCCCTCATATTTTCTGTGGTGTGATCCCACTTATTTTCATTAGGGGTAATATATAATGAACGACCATGTGACGGGTAAGACCAGTCTGTAAACAAATGGGATAAGTTATTTCAATCACAAAAGGGGAAATTGGTTAGGCATAAAATGGACCAAAAAGGAAGCTAGGCAAGTACGTAACTATGAACCTATGAATATATGATTGGTATCATATATTTTATAATTGTGTGAAGAACCTGAAATACTGAAAATGCATTAAGAGCTTTTTTAAAGTTTTATTTATAGGACAAGTGTACAGTTAGTGTTTTTTTTAATAAATTTTCCAATTCCATGAATTATAATAATGGTTAATTCCAATGCGCAGAGTTCACCTCAATCTGATTTTAGTTTTTTGGTCATACCATCTGGGTTCACTTTACATAATACTAAATCAAGGCCTTTATTGGATTATCATAAAAGGATTGTGAATATAGTCAACAATGAGAATAACACATTGATGTCATCTGCATCGGGTACAATATTTATGGATGAAGTTGTATTAAGCTGTTTATCCTTGCTTCTGAATCCATTTTTATCTGTTGCAATTAATAACTTGACTGGTGGAGTTAACATTTTGGAGGTGTTCATTCAGCTTGAGAAACCTTTTAGAGCTTAAAACTGATATTTTGTTTTGTTAAACTTGTTTGGATATTAAGCAAGTTCCCAAAGGTCTGACAGTTCTCAGAATGCCTGCTGGCAATGATTTGTAGGATAATATACTACAAAACTGGAAGGAATTGAATGAGAAGATGCATTTGCAATATGTTGAACATTTGCTAGATTACATTAAAAGTGTCATTAATGATTTGAATATCAAAATCAAAGTGCAGTACTGCAAATGAAAAACAGCTGCTACTATGAGTCTAAAATGAAAAGTATTAAACAAAAATTATTTTAAGAAAATGAGGTGCAGAAATAGAGGAAGCTTAAATTTGAGAGAGAGAAGCATGACTATGAGAATGTGCAGTTTTCAAGTCGGTAGCAGTAAGTCTCTTGAATCAGTAGATGATGGTGGTGGAAAACCAATTCTCTCCATGGTAAATGTTTTGCTGAAGGAAGTGGAAGGCATCCTATGTTCTGAAAGGGTACTTCATAAAAACAAGGACAATAGTTTTCCAGTTGTTAGCATTTATAATGGTTTGAATGCTGATGGGTTTTCAGAATGTGCAAGTGTTTCAGGGCACAGGCAACAGGACATGCAGCTCTGACACCAGTAAACAATAGATGCCCAAATGCACAAAAATGTGTGTGTGCGTGCATGTGCGTATATATATATATATATAAAGTGGAACAAGATGAGAGAGAACAGGAGATAAAAGGTACTGTCAGTGATTTTACTGAATGTTCATTCAAAATTGTGAATTGGTCTTATACAGTTTTGAGTAATGTGGATATTTATTTGCTCAGCAGAGAATGGTCATTTGTACCTGCCAAAAATGCTGATTTAAGTGAGACCATTAATGGTCTAGACATTTTTGAAAGTTCTGATGCACATGATTTTAGTTTTAAGAAACCTAGTACTTTCAATTCACTGTTAAGACCTGAAATTAAAGCATTTTGGAACTGACAAAAAATGATGTTAGAGAGTTGAAATTCACAAACACCAACCACAAACTGTAAAATCCACAATAAAAATGGTAGGACCCAGAAATGGCAACTAGTCCAACTTTATTCACTAAAACAACTACAATTAGCACTTCTGTCTGTAATAAACAAACTTCATCAGATGAGATTCACTTGAATAGTCCACCATATTTAAAACACATCCCATCATCATGTGACTTCCAATGTTTCACATTTAAAGAGCCCACACAATTATAAGCATTGTAAAATACATCACATACTAGCAGAACCCACTTAAAAAGGATGAAAAAATGACTGAACAGCCATTAAAATCATTAACAAAAAATATATATATATATATATATATATATATATGTAAAAACACTCATCTTTGAAAAGCTTTAAAACTTGCTGAATGGATATCAACTCATTTAAGCCTGGACTCTCACTTGCATTACATTTCAATTGCCACAGAAGTTCCTTTTTGCCCAAATGCAACCCCAACAGACCACCCTTTGGATTTTCAATTAACTTCTCGAAAACAATGAATTTAAAACCATGTGTAGAATGCAATTTAGTGTGCCTAGCCAAAACATTTGTTTCTTGTGCTTTAAAAATGGCATACGCATGTTCCCTTATCCTATCTTTTAACAACCTTTCCGTCCTGCCCACATAAAAAGGTGTACAAGACTCTCATAGGGCTGCATACACCCCTCTTTTTGTATTACAGTTGTAATTACCTTGCATTTGATACAGTTTTCATTGATAATAAATGCCTGGGTGCATTTTATATAGGGGCAAGCTCTACAAAACCCAAATCTTTTCATGGTAAAATCTTGATGATAAATATATATATATATATATATATATATATATCATCAAGATTTTACCATGAAAAGATTTGGGTTTTGTAGAGCTTGCCCCTATATAAAATGCACCCAGACATTTATTATCAATGAAAACTGTATCAAATGCAAGGTAATTACAACTGTAATACAAAAAGAGGGGTGTATGCAGCCCTATGAGAGTCTATATATATAGACACACTCACACACTCCAGAAGATCTTTTCTTTATGGAATAGACTTCCTTTAGACATAAAGAAAAATATCTCCCTGACCATCTTTAAGTGTAACCTGTATGAATGTATGGAGCATCATAAATACACCCAAGGTATGGCCCACAAGCCCTTATGTCAATAAGTACCTACAGTTTGGGATACTAAGGCTAGAATACTAATGGTTCTCTGGATCAACAGCATAGTATTAACCTATGAACCCACATGATTTTGTGCAAGTCAAGAAAACTGTGCAAATTTCTATACTACATGTTGCTTTGCAAAAAAGTACACTTTACTGTTAGAAAAGATGTGCAGTACAGTCCAGAAACATAAGTGAGATTCAGAGAAATGGCACTCATTATTCTAAACAATTTATTTGAGTTTGTTGAGTACCCATGAGGAAATGTGCCTGTTATGGTATTATGGCCTAAAGACTAATCATTTTATCCAGTGCCTGACCTCGTTATCCACCAAGGGGTGATCTTGTGAATTGACACACTACCCCATCAGAGAAGAAGGGGTTTCTAATTGCTTGGTCTTCCTTTCCCCTAGCACCGTCTCTGTAATAAAAAAACAAGATGAGAATAATGAATTTAGCAATCAGAACAAATCTTGTGTAAACTCTTGCAGGTTGACTGCTGTATTAATGTTTGTGTTCTTTGAGATGAGACCACCAGTACCCATGTGCATCTCCTTTTCTGTTTTGAATAGAATGAAGTAGCTGGCTAATCATCACCCTCGTCAATGAGTGCCTCTACAAGGTCTATCACCCCATCATGAAAGATCTTTTAGATAATTATAGGTCTGCATCTTCTGGCTAATGCTGAATCCTGATCACTTCTTGTCTCGTCTTCAGCTTAAAGGTGACTCTGCCAACAAATCTAGACAAATATTCATTAGTGCTATGATTCTAAACCCTGCTGTCTGCTATTACACCTTATCTGTGTTTACATTTCAAATTCAGGTTTATGTATGTACATATAATTGAGCCCATCACAATAAAATGTGCACTAATAAACATATAGAAATTTAAAGAATATAAGAGATCTGCCATGCAGAAGTTGAAATATCAATAAATGCAGAAAGAAACCGATATTTCAAAAGTAAAATGGAAACCGAAATACAAGCTGAAAAAATGAATCTTTTTCCTTTATTCACAGATACAGGGAGTGAGTCCTACTTTGTGACTTGGAACAAGTGCTCCCAGTTGTCCAAGAAAAGGAACATTCTCATTCAGTAGGCTTAGCTCATTAACAAATGTATATAAAAAAAAAAAAAAGTACTTTTCCCCCAAAAATCATGCCATAATACAGTGCAAAAATTGCTTTTCGAGTAGTTTTTTAATGTTTCATTCTATTTTACTGTTAAGAATAGAACATCGTCACTGTGTTTATTTCTGCTGCTGTTCCCTTCTTTTTCTGCAGTTAAATTTACAGGAAGTACTATAAGAACTTTTGAGTTATTTCAGTGAAACTGTTGTTATAGTGCTATTAGTGCTTTGCTGATGAGCTCAATAATGTTAGAGGGATAAATAGCAATTCAGAGATGTGAAAGAGTCATGTTGAGTAAAAAAAAAAACTCCTTAGCAACTCATTTGCATGTCGCATTAACACAAGAGCATTGACTGTTGCCCCTGCTAATTCACTATAAGCTGTTGCACAGGAGCTCACACATGCAGAGCCTAGTAGATCTTACCTGCTGTAGTGGCACTACAAATCCTGTTTCTGTCATAGACAGCAATGGCTGTACACTGTATTCTGATCATGTTGTATGGTTCTGGGAAAGACCACATGGTTAATAGACACCCCACCCCCATATTGCTTCATTTAAAGCAGAAATATGCAGCAAGCCCGCTGTAGCCTTACTCACTGGAGCCTTCATACTGTTGTAGTGCTAAAGCTGTCACTGAAGCACTCCCTCATAATGTGTTCAGTGATCCTGCTTGAACCAGGGTTGTTTTGTAGATTGTGTTTCTAAATAGCTTTCTCATGAACAGAAATCTCCTTGACTCCACAAAGGTAAACATTTAGTATGATATTGCGCATGTATGTGTTTGCGTGATCTAAATTTTTAGCTGACCCTGAGGTGGTATAAACATCTCTAATGTTAAGCTGAAGGTGGTTTTATTGTAATACTTTGTGATAGGCATTGAAATGTTAAAAAAAAATAATTTTGATGCTAAAGCCTGTTCTACCCGTCTTCTATTTCACCTACATTTGTATTCTTTCAACTCAGCAAAAAACTTTAGTACACTCTGGCTGCTTTTTTTTTTTTTTTGATGAAAGTGCATTGGAGTTGGACACAACTTTCAGAGAGTATCACAGCTTCCAAACACATTTAACAGAAATGGACAAGTGTTTGACTTCTGATTACGTGAACAAAACTACATGAATGTGTTACTTAAGTGACTGAATGAGCCTTGCTTGAGAAATTAAATTTTACCTGAACAATACTGAGAAGAATGAAGTAGCTTAATAAGCACAGCATTTTAATAAACTGACATGAAAAAAGTATATTCTACATTAAGGCCTGCATCCATAATGGCTGCGCAAATGCAATAGGGTTATTCCTAATACTTATAAATGAGTGTAGCAAAGGCGAGATTCATAGAGGCCATTTACACTAATGCAGAGGTCCTTAACAATAATGAGATGTAAATCGGAAGTGTTGTAAAGCATAGTATGCTAATGAGGTGGTTTAGCAATTCATAAAATGGCATCCCTGCACTTCACACATCTGTTGTTAAAAGTGATGCTGTTACTTTGATGTTGGAATTTGACCACAAACTTGTTCATCCAAGTATACACAAGCACTTCTGTGACACACACAAAATATTTACCCCAGCAACTCCTTCATTAGTGTATATTAACTATGCAGAAGCACTGAAATGGCACAATCAATAATTTTGCCCAGCAATCAGTTCCACAATCTTGCCATGTATGTCCAACCACTTCCCTGACACACAAATGAATTATTTCCCCAAGTGATCCCTTCAGTAAAATGTTCAGTTATGTACAAGCACTAATATGAAACATTTCCCCAAGTGACTCCTTCAGTAAAAGTGTCTAGGTATGCATTAGCACCAAAGGATCTGCTTGCTAGCATAAGTTCTGGACTATTTACATGTTAGTATGCAGATGAGTTCATTATAGATTCAGGTCTATGAATCAAACTCCTAAGCATATGTGTAATGCCCCTTATCAACGTAGTAGCTATCCCCCTATCTCTTATGCATTAACCATGTTACTCTTTTGTGAAGGGGGTGGTTTACAGCAACTCCTTTGCATCTTTGTATGCATGCTGAAAGTCAGGGATTTGCACATCCACTTAGTTTTGCTCTTTGTAGATCACTGGCTGCTGCAAAAATGTGATACCCCGGAGTATGAATACCACCCTAAATAATTAAATATAGAACAGGCATACTGCACTTTTCATTGAACCACAACATTTAAAGTACTTTAAGATGAATTCTGGAGCAGTAAAAATACTAGAGTTCTTCAGGTACTGTGACCCGATGTTCCTGTAATGAATAAATATGTCCCAGGTTCATGGGAGGTCATATTGTGGAGTTTACAGGCATTTGACAGAATTTGTCTATTAACTTTCATTTAATTTTTTTGGTACTTTTCCATTAATGGGGCAATACTCAAAATGTGCGGTTCTGCTTATTCTTTTCTGGTTTTAAGTTTCTGTTCATCCTCACAGTACTATTAATTTTGTCACGTGTATCTGTCAACATGTGCACACTGACAAGAGTTTAACAAATACAAACGTGTTGAAAAGGGTAAATGAAGATAGGGACAAACCATTAAAGGCCCAGCAGGCAAACATATTATGCTCAGTAAGTGGCTCAAACTGGAGATTATAACACCTGCATGTTTTCAGCCTGACGTGTCGTTCTCTTAACAGAAAGTGGCTTACTTATAAACTGTAGGCAGGACATGATTGAAATACTTTCCGAGCTACACAGTTGTAATTCTATGACACACAACATCAAAGCAGAACTTACATTTTTTCATTCAGTCCTTTGGTTTCTGTACTTTTACAGAGAGAAACTTCGAAAGAACTGTGGAAGTAGACTAAAAAAACAAACGACAGCGACTTATGTCAAGCAGAACCTTTACTTCAATCCACATAAAGCACTTTTCGTCACTAAAAGTGTTGACTTCTTCAGATGCAACAAAAACGGTGATATACTCCCTTTTATAACAGAATCAATAAAACACAGTGCATAATTGATTAAGTTAAATTCAATCATCTGCCCAGTTGTATTAACTTTTCCATACCCTTATATTAAATAAAATTCAGTCATACATAGTGTTTATACATACAAATTCTAAAACAACTTTTAAAATATATGTAGACTGTCCAACTAGAAAAATAGGAGAAATTATAATAATAACAGACAAATACAAATAGGTAGAAATACAGATACAATCTACTACTCTGCTTATATAGTGACTAAAAACCACACATCTTAACAATGACTTTTACCATATATACAACTCAAAGTATCTTGCCCAAATGGACCATCTTGGGATAATCTGTTAATGAATGAAGTTTTATCTCATGAGGTTTTTAAATTTTAATATACATAGAACAGAACATACTTCATTTAAACCTGGATATTCGCATGCATTAGTTCTTAATTTCATAATAATTCAAGCCGCTCCAACTTCAGAGAATTTTGTCCCCCTGCTACATCAGGTGTAATCTGGTCTATAGCCCTAAACTGGAATTTGTGTTCCCTGAATTCCTTAATATGTTTAGCTAACCCGTTGTCATCATTGCACTTACTAATATGATAGAGGTGTTCATATACCCGTTCACGTAGTCTGCGGTCAGTTTTTCCTATGTAGAATGAGGGACAGTTTTTACATTGAGCTAAGGATATTACTGCTTTAGACTGACAGTTTAGTCTTTCTTTGGTTGTGTACTTTCTGTCCCTAATTTAAATCTTTGACTCACATCCATGTATTTACAATAACCGCATATACCACATTTATATATGTCAGATCTACTTGTGATAGGTGCTATATTCCTCTCAACTAAGTTTTTTAGGTTGAGTCCTTTTCTAAAAATCATCCTAGCTTTCATTTCGACTTATTTCCTCACAAAGGTATCTGATGTTAATAGCTCCCAGTTCTTACTTATTTTTTTTTTTTTTTCAAGTGATAGGTTCATAGATTAGTACTAAGCTAACTGCCCTTGCGAGCCACTTTAAGCTTAGCCAATTATTCCTTATGAGACTCAAACCCTGTACCTTGTGTTTATAAGGCAAACACCTTAACCATTAGGCCACCATCCCAACCGACTCATAAGCATCTAAATTAAATGTGGTAATGAAACTGTTGGTACATTGTAGTTCATCTCTCTGTTCTGATGTTATAGATAAATGCTGGGTGTCACTGTTTGTGTAATCCTGTCTTAAAATGGGTTTATATGTACCATTGTTACATTTATAAGTAACTTTTAATATTAGATTGTTGGCCAATGATACAGGGTTCCCTCTTCTTGTGAACATTGCTTTCAATTTGTTATATTCTATCTGGAAATCCACATCTAGTGACACCATCCTGGCAACTCTGACAAGCTGTCCCTTCACTACCGATCTTTTTTGGTAAAATGGGTGGCAACTAGTAAAGTGCAGAAAACTATTGGAGTAAGTTTCCTTCCTGTAGATCTTTGCAGTGTAACATCCCCCAATTCTATCCTTCGTTAGCTCCAAATCTAAGTAGGCTATACTATCTGCATTGAATTGTGATGTAAAATCTAGATAGTCAGTTGTTTCATTTAAGTAATTGACTATTTTGTCCACTGTTTTGGCACTAACTTTTATCACCATAAAGATGTGGTCCAGGTACATTGTGTAATAATGTACCCTTTCTTTAACCCAAGCATTCTGCAGGATGTGTTCGTGCTCCCAGTCTGCCATGACTGTATTGGCGAAACTAGCTCCGCACGGTGAGCCCATAGCTACTCCTATTTGTTGTAGGAAAATTCTTCCTTCAAAAATAATGTATTTGTCAGAGAAAATTATGTGTAGGAGTTCCACTACCAGGTTGATCTCCGTGTCGGATGCCCCTTTTATTCTCATTATATGACTGACTCTCTCTATCCCCTCTGTGTGTGGGATTGATGTATATAGGTCCTTAACATCTACTGTTAACAAATGAAAACTACTATTGTAGTCTAACATGTTCAAATTATATAAAAAAGACGATGGGTCTTTACAGATTTCTCACTAACCACGTACTTTTTCAATGTAATATCTATAAACTTGGCACACGAGTAAGTGATAATGGTCTCGTAGTGGGATTACCAGTGTCTTTATGTACCTTTGGGATGCCAGAAATGTTGGGAATTCTAGGTGCTGGCATGGTCAAAAAATTGAATAATGTCAATTCTAGCTTCAATGAACATATCATGAATGTATGTTTTCACTAGGCTATATGCTGTATTCAGTTCAGTTCTCAATACTTCCCTATAAGTATCCGTGTTTAACAACTCAGACATTTTGTCCACATAATCACTTATGTTCATTATCACCAAGCCACCACCTTTATCTGGTTTCATTACTCTCACAGGCCCTATCTGTAAATCGTACGATGTTTGTTTCTGTTTGTCAGAGATGTTCCATTCATACTGTTTTCTAGGTAAGCTACTACTTAGTTTCTTCCTAAAATCCAGCTCACATACATATGGAAAAGTTAATAGGACTGGGCAGATGATTGAATTTCACTTAATCAATTATGTACTGTTTTTTATTGATTCTGTTATAAAAGGTAGTATATCACTGATTTTGTTGCATCTGAAGAAGTCACAACACTTTGTGATGAAAAGCGCTTTATGTGGATTGAAGTAAAGGTTTTGCTTGTCATAAGTCACTGTCATTTGTTTTTTTAGTCTATTTCCACAGTTCTTTCAAAGTTTTTGTATGTGTAGTTCATTTTCCTAGTTTTGGTGGGTTTTGCGTGCTTTTAAAGAGGCTGAACACATTCAGGGAAACCTAACAGTGGGATAAAATAAACACTGATAAGTTATGACTTTAAACAGATACTACCATTTTACAAAAACATGCAGTTACACTTTCTGTAAACACGTCCTGAACTTTATGGTTTACGTTCGTATACCTTTGATATGTGTACATACAGAACATGAGAGACTCAGAAAACATAATTTGTATATTATTATGTACACGATTTGTATATTGCCAAACAAATTCATACCTGAAGTTGGAGTTCTGTAGTATTCTTTAGTCCTCCTCTCTCCTCTAAAGCCACATAGCTAACTGCGTAAGCACATACTGAAAGACACTGCCTTCCATCAGGAAAGTGATTTGTCACAGTTACTCTCTTCTTAGACAAGCTTCCTTGTTTTGCAGAAAAAATCTTTAGGCAGACAGCCCAGCAGTAGGTGAGTGGCAGATTAAAGGAGCACAGTTAAAAGTTACCATCAGAAAAACCTGGCATAGCAAGGAATATTAAGAATGAATTGAGGTCATGACTTCATAGACCTCATCAGGAAAATTAATTGACACATTAGTTCAGTAGTGATTACATTTTTAAAACAGAAGATACTGAGTGTGCAGGGAAAATGCTGTGCTGTATCGGAATCTGACATATGCTTCAGGCCTTATAAACCTCATTAATAAAATGATCAGACTCATCTGTGAAGTGCACTCTGTGAGAATCATGCCTCTTAGCTGACACATTAGATTATTTCTGTGGAACCTTGTTGGGTTTCTTTTTAATAAGGTCACATAATAGCACAGTGCAATGTTTCTTTAACAGCTACCCTTACCTGTGTTCTTAATGCACATTATTGTTGCAGAATGGGACATGCCACAACGCTTGCTACATTAGAAATTAATATTTTTCACAACTTTGAATGTTTTATCAGGATATAAAATGATTAAGGCACACTGCATTAAAGGATGGAAGATATTTGAAGATTTAATAATTTCAGTTTTATCACCAAATTGTGAAGTTGTTGGGATGCATATGTGAAAATTATCCAGAAACGTCTAACCCAACAGACTTTACTGGGATGAGGCTGTATAACATATGCTGGAACATTTTTATGAAAAAAAGAAACCGAAAATAACATCAGCTGAGCAGGTAATTAAGTAAATAATTACAGAAAATGATGTACTCGTATCGTAGAAAAACAAATTGTTCACAAATTAGTGACTGGCTAATGTTATATATAAAGTGATCTACCAAAGATCTTAATGCTTCTAGTATAGAAAGGATGAGATACATTTCATCCTATATATACCAATCAACAAGCAACATAGATAAGTGATAGTGAAGGAAAATATGTGTGTTACAGCTTTTTAGCATATGAATGGAAGTATAGTATTGCTTTGTGTCTTCAAGAACTACCTAATCCCGCAATCCATTGAGCTTGGTGTGTGTCATGAGCAATGACTGGGCAGTAAAAGAGTTCTATAAATAATTTTACAGCAGACAGCATTCCATCCAAACCCTACCCATCCTTCAACCAGGCCAACAAGTGCATATTAAGCTTGAGGGGGCAGTAAGTGGGAGATATCTGGTGTTACAATACAAAAACAAAATGATGAAACGAGGCCCTACATGCTGCAAAGCAAAGATGGCACCATAGTCAGACAGCAATAGAGGTGTATCCAGTGTTGTACTTGAAGTGTTTTGACATGAAAATCATGTATCAGGGAGACCTACCTAGCTATTCAGACTAAGAGTAATGAAATCCAAAGCCAAAGTGCTCCAGTTTCTTCAAAGGTTGCACTGCACCCCACCATCTGAAACATGGGCGTAACTCCTAAATTCAAAATATGTTCCCAAGATGCATTCTGTCTGAATATTGTTAATCCAAACAGGATTGTTCCTGATGCTGCTTTGACACTTGAAAAAAAAAAATTAAATTCGTTAATTATTTGTCTAACCCTATTTTCTTTTCAGATTCTAGTGCAGTAAGAACCACTTGAAATGGTCACAGAGTCAGATAGCCACTGTTTTTGAGGATGTAATTCTATCCAAAGAGCAAATGACTTACAGATTCCTTTTATTGTTTGTAAATGTAATTGTATTATAGCCGAGTATTGATTCACTATCTGACATACTATTAAACTGTAATCAGCTGCTGAAAGTCTGTGAAAAATGCATTTATATTATTTGTATAGGTCAGTAACATTCAAGAATGTTAAATGTCAACATTCAACAAAGCTTATCTGTATATCACATGTTTTTAGATAGAATTCCATTCTCCTTTGATGGGGATGCAATTTTAAAAGTGCGTACAGCTTTTTACTGTGTTTTTTAATATATATATGTACATGAAACTGAGAATATGAAATATAGCTCTGTAATCTCATGATGCTTTGAGCTTGATGTTCCAGTTGTACAGTTGGAGATGAGATTGATCTGTCAACTGCCGTTATGCTATGCTGACATTTTGTTAGCTATTAAATATACTGTTTTACTTTGAATGCTTCACCACCATAACATCTTTGAACAAGACGACTGGGTCACCTTTAATGTACGAACTGTCTAGTGTCAAGATGACTGAGTACCCACTACTGTAGGGACTGTGTCAAGTGTCTAGGGAGATGTGCAACATTTAGCTACAGCAGACAATGATGGGACACTGAGGTCTGCTCAGTCCTTACCTAGTTACTGCCTTCCACTTAAATATTCTTTTCACATCCAAAGTCTTATGGTCAAGTTTTGCAGTAATAGAAAGGGTGTAAGAGTCTCTGTTCTCAATGTACTAGATGAGATGCCAAAAATTTGCAGTAATATAATAAGCAATGCTCATCTGTATCATACATACGTAGCAAGCATGCATACCAAATGTTAAAAATAATAGCCAGTAGTCCTGACCACCACATAATTTTTAGCAAACATCTCACCCAGGAAGTTTTCTTTTTTCGCAAATGTATTTGGTATGTTAAATCCCCTCAGTTTCCATTGTACAACTCCCATTCTAAGTGTTCAATCTTGTAACCCCCCCCAATCTGTCCAATGTACCTCTGTATTCCTTGATTGATTTTGTTTTTGCTGATTTACATGATCATTTTCATGATTCTGTAATTTTCTTCTCTGTTTTTTTTTGTTTTTGGCCAGAGTCAGTGGTGTCTGGAGTCACATGCTCCTGTTTTTGACATCACATTGAACCCCAATAGTATGATGCATGCCACATTGTTGCACATAGTGTGTTTGTACAGGTTCTCATATGGGTATTATGAGTTCCCCATACTCCCATGGGCTATGTGAAACATATAGTGGGATGCCTTGTACCTTACATAAGGTATTTTGGCACAATCACTCTACTTTTGACTAATTACTGCCACAAAGCCACGTGGGACATTCCTTAGAATGCCATGCATCCCAGATGAGACGTGATGTCAATAGATGCTTTCCTTGTTTATCTGGTGGTTATAATGCAGGCTTGGCAAAGTGTTTGAGTGTGTTTGTGTTTCATTGTTGCAATGTGTTATAGAAGAAAATAGTTCCAAAATATCTGACATTATCCCTTCATCAGTAGGGCAGACCTTAGGGTGACCTGGTGCGATAGGCATAGACTTCCATGGTGTTACCCCTGCTGCCCGCTACCCCCACACACACACAGGCTCATCAGCCCAATTCTGAGCTAGCCACACCACCCGGGTTATTTTTTTTCTTTCTTTTCCCATAGTCTGTCTTATGCCTCAGTTTTTTTTTTTCCTGTATTCATTCATTCATTCAACACATCCTAACTAGTAAAGACTGCAACCTGAAAACTGTGGAGGAAATAATTAATTAAGCTGGGATATGGCACTGCTTGGCACCCAGAAAACAAGCAGGGTCCTAGATGCTCTGACATGTATTTCACAGACTTTTTAAACAGCCTGCTTCTGCCAATAATGACCTGAAAAATTCCCGATTAAGGGAAAAAAAATCCTATCTTATTCTTCAGCTTTCCTTTTTCCTGCATCCTTTTAACACATCCTAACTGACCAAAACTGTGTTGTAATAACTGTAGAGAAGTAAGTGAATTAATTTGGGGGTCTGGCAGCCACTAGGCCACCAAAACCCATGGGGGTTCTAGATGAGGTAGAACTAAAAAAAAATAAATAAATAAACAATGTTTTCATTCAATGATGGCCTGAACAATAAACCTGATATAAGGAAAGAAATTGAGTGTCATGCTTCAGTAATACTTTCTCTTGCATAATAAATGTAGATGAATAAGTGAATTAAGCCAGAGGTTTGGGGCCACTAGGCACCCAGAAGCTGGAGAGGTTCTAGATGCTGGAGATGCATTTTAGACCTTTTTCCCCCCTCAGTCTTTTGATCAAATTATCTCTTGAACAAAATCATGATTAAGGAAATAATGTCAGTGTTATTCTTGAGCTTTGCTTTTTCCTGCATCCTTTCAATAGGCCCTATGTAAACAAGACTGTACTTGGAGGAAGTAACTGTATTAAGGTGGGAGCCTGGGAGTCTGGAGGCACAAGGAAAGAAATAAGTTGCATTCAAGGTGTAATGCTCACAAATAGCAGTTCACAATAAACGCAGAAGACAAATGTTTGTGAGGATACATGATGCATAAATCATATCTAGTAATCCAAAAAGGTGCTAAGAAAATGGAGCAGGGATGCAATATTTAGTTCCAGTTCATTTATTCAAGCCACAAACCACCAAAGCAACAAGTACATACACGAAAACCATGAATGCCTTAAACCATAAAAAAATGTATTTTCGTCTTATAAGGTTCGACTTCATCAGATGACCAGTGCATTCTTTTGTTTCCTATATTTATATTAACACCAATTAGTTAAAAACCAATAAAAAACAGTTCTCAATATTTGAAACAACCAATTGTGTTTGTGTTAAAATCCTATTATTTAAATATTTGGATATTCAAACATTCAAATACACTCCATCTTATTCTCATTCAACCTCATTTCCATTTTATGAATATTCATTCCCATGTTTTCTTAGATACAAACTAGATGTTTATCACAAATTACCAATTCTTCCTGTTTAAAAAATTCTTTCTATTAAAAAATTATTTTTATTAGAAAACAGTCCTACATCAATATAATTTAAACATGTTAAAATACATTGTATAAACATTTTGTAAAAATATTTAAAAAAATATATATCATTTGCTCTAATTTTAAAGTGGTGAAAATCCATAGGAAAAGTACCATAACAAAACAAATACATGAATGGGTATATCGCCCTCTTGTGGATGTTACCTTAAAATGCATTCAAAGTTTAGCTGATCTTAACTTTAGTAAAGGTAGAATTGAAACATAGTCATTCAAATCAGGGGGGGTCCCCTGCCTCCAGGGTCAATTGCCACCATAATTCCCTGAATTCTATTTTTTCTTCCCAAGGTCCACCCCTGATGTCCAGTTTGACCTGTTTGAAAACCAAAAAAGTAAACTTAGAATCCAGGCACTTTTCTGAATGTTTAAATAAGGCATTAGTACCTTTACCTACTGTCATCTCATACATGTGTTCATAAATCCTTCTTTTTAGCATTCTTTCAGTCTTTCCTACATAGAAGGATTTACAAACTGAACAAGAAGTCAAATAAATAAGCCCTTAGATTCACAGTTATAATGGTCATAACTAGTGAGCCATCTCTTTCTACTTTCTAAATAAAATCTGTCAGTGTTCATAATGTAATTACACTGATTACAATGACCACATTTGTAAGTGCCCACCTTCTTTTTGTTATTTATCTGGTGTTTGTTCTCCAAAATAGTCCTGATGTTTTGGGAATTTTTGTGTGTCACTTTATGTGGAATTTTAGGTATATTATCCAAATCCGTAATGGAAACAAACCTTTCCCATTCTTTTAAAAACCTCTTTTTAACATTATTGTTAATTGCGTTATATTCTAGGACCACCTGCTCATAATTAAATCCATTATTCTCCTTATTGATCAGTCTTACTTTGTTCTGCTCACCATTATTTAGAATTGGTTTGAACTTACTAATTCTACCTTTCTCAACTTCATCTCTTATGTTTTTAATACATTTTAGAGGATATCCTCTTTCGAGAAACATCCTTTCCAGTAGATCACATTCAAATGCAAAATCTTGATCTGCACTAGTCATACGGCGCCCCCCTCACAGACTGACCCTTCACTATGTTTTTCTTACAATGTAAAGGGTGTGCACTGTCGTAGTGCAGAAAAGAATTGCAAAAAGTCCCTTTTCTAAAAACCTTAATCATATCTAACAATAGTAATTGCATGTCTACCCACCCCCCCAAAAAAAAAGTCGCTCTCTGTGTATCCCTTTTGGTGTTAACCTGAGATGAAAGGGAAGACACAAATGATGACAGTCATGTATATTTCAAATGATTACTGTCTTACATACACAGTTCACATGACACCCAACCCAAGTAGAAATGGGAATAAAAAGGAATAATTATGAGTAATTCTGCCTTTTTGGGTGCATCTCCTCCAAGGTCTTTGGCTATGGCTTAAATCATGTGGGTACTAAGGCCAATTAATACCTGCTGTCAAAAGCCTCACTGAGTGAAGTGGGCACAAGAACTAAAAAAACAAGAATGGAAAAAACAAAAAGTGTCAAAAAAAATTCACTGTAACGTGGGTAGTATTTTATTCTCCCTGTGTTGATGGAAGGACTTTTTAATCAGATCTTCTCCAAAAAATGTTGTATCATTTGAAACGTGAGATTTTTTTCTGTTCATTTAGTAGTTTAATGAACTGGTACATGTCATTACTGGAAATTTCATGCAGTAATTGGAAAAGGTGCCATATTATTTGATAAGGTAGCGGTGAATGATACCTTGCCTTTCCTGCTTTACAGTTGCTGGCAGTTTAAATATCTTTCCCTACCATTACATCTGGGTTACAAATGATGAACCACTCAGATACTTTCTATGTCTCAGGATTGCAGTCAGTTTGTAACTTTACCAGATGAATAAACCCAGGGTTGACTCCCACACATGACACACAGGCAGTTCCCCTAGCCAAGTCATCTTCATTACAGACAGACATATAGCTGCAGTATTGCTTTGTATGTCTTAATACCATCTCTCTCCCAATCTGAAATGACAGCATCATGTTTGATACAGCCATCATTGCTGTGTTTATATAGTGCCACTTTGTTTATTTCAGTTCCAGTAATAAAGCGAGTGATCTTTCCAAGGCAACATATTTGGAGAAAGATTGGATGTCAGTTTCAGCTACAAAAGATAGCCAACATGATCAGTATAGTGGATAGAAGGAGAAAAAATATGTAGAGTTGTGTTTGCAGGTTTCCTACTAAAGCATTACTCTTAAGGAGGGGTCACAAATGTTCAGTAGAGGTCAGTTAGATTTAGAGCATTAATGATGCTCTTGGGTCTGAATGGACTCTCTTGGGTGAGAATGAATGCAATACGTTTAAGAAAACAGTGTTTGATTCACATTGCTTTCAATGCTTTTCTGGGTAAAATAACTTCTCTGCACAAATATAATTTTGTATATGCAGTGTCCAGCATTTATAGTGGTGAACTGTTAAAGTTAAGAGCATTTTCTATCATTCTAAAATTCTAAGTCATAGTTTGAGGCTTTACAGCTCCAAGAAGAATGTAAATTATGCGCTTGTTTTGCAGCTACAGTCTAATTTTCCACTCTGCTCTTAATTAAGTCTTGTGATAATCATGAAAATGTTGAAGTTTGCCCTACTCTCCAAAGAGGACAGATTTAATAGTGTTTTCTGGGATGACTTTTCCACAGTTGTTGGACATAGTTTTGTAGTTTTGGTTGCATTTTTATTCATTTAAGTTCATATCTGAGGATAGAGATAACTTTGACTTTATGTGCGATACAGCTCCTGGTATTCTACTATAGCATATATTAATGTCATATGCATACTTCTGTGCACGTACCACACGATAGTGAGAGGCTATTTCATCCTTGGCTTTCTATTTGCATGCTACTCGGGTACATAAAATTATATAACATACTATGCAAAATACCAGGCTAAGCAAAAAAATAAAAAAGTACAGAGTCCAAGGGTATATAGCAGCACTTCAGGAGAAAAATTGACATTATCCCTATGAAATCACAAGAACATTCTACCTATTTTACTTGCCACTTTTAGACCCTGGGTACCCCAGGGATCTTTTCCAAAATTATGGCTCAAAGTTAAAAGCTTTTCTTGGCCTGCTGCTTTCAAAAGTTGTTGCTGGGACAAAGTAACTTCAGTTCCATTACCTACAATTGCTTAATATAGATGAGAGATGTGACTTTGTGTCTTTCGGCTTTTCCCGGTTAGGGGTCGCCACAGCAGAACTCCGGTCTGCTAATGATTGGCAGTTGATTTTTACATATCGGCTTGCCAGGCCTGACACACAACCTTCAACGAAGGTACGCCCATTCACGTATGTCTCCACACAGAAGATGCTCTAGCTGAGAATCGAACCGGACAGCGTCTTACTGTGAGGCGACAACACTACCGCAGCACCACCAGCGCAGAATACTTAAAAATGTTTTCAGTGCTTATTTAGTGCAATATTTTTGCACCTGAACAGGCTGGAATTTCCACTCTGCTGCTCACAGTATTAGTAATATAAGCAATTTTGGAGCTTGCCCACACAGTTTGTCATGTACAACACTGAAGCTGACAAGTCACTCTTTGTATGAGACACTGATTTTAAGTTGTTCCTCCTTTTTGAGTGTCTGCTTCTTCTTGTTTGTAAATAATGAGTTTTCCAAATGAACTAGCCACTACAAGTGTTTAAGGCCTTTCAGTGTACATAATTCCATACTGAGTAAACATTCTAGAACATGTATGCATTATGAGAAATAGTATTTATTCTTGCCTCATTAAAAATTAGTCAAACATTTCAAATCTTCTGCTGCTCACAAATGGTAATTACTTCTTGATGAAGTGTAGTGGGTCATCACTTGTCACACATTGAATTAAATGTCATCAAATAGGCTTGTGGGCATTCCGTGCTCTTTGCAGAACACAAAGGAAGTGTCATTTTTCTGCTACGGTGGTGCCAAATTTAGATATAATAACATATTATAATGCCTTTTATAGCAGAGTACAAGCTCTGATATAGAAATGATTTGTGATTCAGCATCAGTTGCACAAAAACAGTCTCATGTATATGGCATTTCCCCATACAGAGGCATTTAAAGACTGCTTGTTTATTAACATCACACACTTCTTTAACATTACTTGTGTAACTTAATATAAATTGATACACTATGTACTTATTGTGCATTTGTTTTTATTGTAAAACATTCTGAGCATGTTATCTTTATGACAGCAGAAAACAAGCATTGGCCTGTATACCTGTGCACGTCATATTATACATAAAAGGCTAATTGTATCAGCTAAAAGAATACTGAACCAGGATATTAAGCAGATGAAAAAGTATTTCATTTGCCTTAAAGTCGCAGATTTAGTCTGATGTGATGGATTATCCATATTACCAGAATATCAAATTTAAGACACAAAATAAAACAGATTGCTACCAAATGTCCTCTAAACTTAATTTTGTATTAATTCTCATTTTGTTATGATGATCTTTCCAGGAAAGAATTTAGCACTAACCTAAACTCATTAATCTCCGTTAAGATTCTCGTCTTAACTTGTGGAAGGTTATGTCAAAGACAGCAAGTCTTAATTGCAAAGTATGATGCAATGAATCTTTTATATACTAGAAGAGTATTACTCATGACCGGATGAATCAATATACATGCCAAGCCAAGTACACACAATTATCTCAGGGGCAGATACTGCAAGAGACTACAGAAATTTAATATACACTTCAGTGCATAAACCTAAAAGATAATGTTTAAATTGTACTACAAAATGTGTCTAAGTAATTCATGTAGTCACATCATTCACATTGCAGTTTATATCACATTAACTGATGAACAAGAAAAAAGTTGCAGGAGTAAAGTAAAATGCTGCATGGTCTTGTTATTGATGTTTCTTGGGATTTGTTTTAGTGCTGCATGGATTACCTATTACTTGTATATTTTAATTCTTGCAAGCTCAGTGTTTACTACAAACAATATAAGATGTATACTGGGTAAAGAAAACATTTTGTTTCAGAAAATTATAAGCAGCATTTAGTATGAACAAAGCTTGCCATTTTGCTATTTGATATATAAGGGAGCCATCTCAACCTATTTGGAGTAAGAAATCTGGACAAAGCCATGAATAAAAGTGGGACAAAGGCCCAAAACTAGGGACAATTTTTAAATATTGCTCTTACAAACTTAGAAAGTTGGTAGAATAACAGGTTTTGCATTAGCATGGATTTTCTGAAGGGTATGAAGTCTAAAACACAATTGTCTGTCATTATTTTCTAACGTCAGTCTTTAATGATTTGCTACTAATTTGCCAGAAAACCACAATGTTATGGAAAACAGACCAAATATGTGAGAGAAAAGTCTGGACATTCTGCTAAAATCTGTATAGGTAAGCAATATGAGTGTGCTTAATAAAGATGACTTTCTTTAAATTTGACATCTGTTTTGTTGACAAGAGAGATGGTCAAAAATTGTATGAGGTCACACTACAAAATCAGGGTTGGAGAATGTTTATTTTTCTGAGATCTGATGAGGGTGCGGGGGAGGGTTGATTTGTTGTGCCTGAGTTAATGACATTGATCTTTGGGTGTTAACATTTTGTAAAGTAAACCCACATTTCTTTATCTTTATCTGTATCTATATGCATATTTATTGCACAGAAAAAAGCTGGTACAGCTGATCAAAAATTAACTGATCATATTTTCTGTCTTTTTTGTGTTGTATCAGAAACAGTAGGGATCAAATAATTTGTTCTTTCCCCACTGCAGTACAATCTCAGAATAGGTAGATAAAATAATTAGTGGGTAGGGAGGGCACAGCCCCCCAATGGGGGTTATGTAAAGGTTCTACCTATCCTGCAAAAAAGTGTTTTTTTATTTTAGATTTTTAAAAAAAAACTAGGAGGTTTTCTTGATCTTTTGAAGTTTGTATATATTCATATATGATGAAGTGTTATAGACATTCATACACATGCATATAAGTATATGTGTAGCTACCGCTGTATCTATGTGAGATATCTACTGTTTCATCATGGTAACTGATAGAAAGCAATTCTCCAATCATAGCTCTCTGAGTATGTAGGTCCTACAATGACTCACTTGTATTAATCAAGTGCAGCGCAAGATCACAGTTGTGAAAGTTTGTTTTTCATTCTTTTTCAGCATGTTTCTCTTTCCCTACATTTGTATGATATGGAGTTAGTATATATAAGTAAAGTTGTGCTGGGTCAAAGTCGTCTTCAAGTGCATCATCTTCCGTTAAAAAAAATGTTTTATTGCTGATGTCACCCAGAGCTTTAATGGGTGTATTGCACTGAGAGTTTGATTTGTCCTGTATGCTGCTGTTGCATTATATATTGATTTCTGATAGTGGATCCTAGCCAGAATGTAAGGGCAATAAATGGTTGGGAGATCTGATGATATTTACATAGGATGTGGGTAAGTTCTCTAATGGCACGGGTGTACTTCTGAGCCCTGAGCAAAGGTGGCTACTAAGTCCTTTCAAGATGTCGTTTTTTGCGAAACAGGGGGAAAAGTTGAGTTAAACAATGAATTGTGACACAAGAAAATGTGGTAGGAAGTTTGAGACATTGTTATGGACATAAGCAAAGGCAATAAGCATTTGAGTTGCATCAGAATGGAGGAGAATGTATTCAGAGTGCTCCAGGACAAAACAATGAATATGTGACCCATGACAGCAGAGATAAGGGGGTGGGGAGGTAAGTGCTGGTGTCTCAAGATGCACATTGTGTCAAGGTACAGAAGAGATATGTTACTATATGCCAAAATGTCAGATAGTGCTTAATAAATATGCAAATCAGCATGCACAGTGATGAACAACACTAACAGAATTGTATTTTTATTTTTTTTTAACTAAACAAATGAACTTGCCTGTCTCACACCTTTTTTATATACATGGCTATATATTTTTTCTGGCATTATAGATGAGACTGATTGTGACAGGATATTAGGCTTTTAACTGTGGAGTGACTTTAGCTTTGTCAGCTATCTGCATGTTTTATAAAAGATAGTTTTGGGTTAAGTGCAAAGCCATCAGTACTTGTTCTACTGGTTGAATGGGACCATTGTTCAGGGATTTTATTTGGTGTAGGTTAGGAGATATATAATCTTCAATAAATGGCAAAGAACACTGCAGCTGTTTTAGAAACATTGAAAGTGAGTAGATTTAGTTAAAGCTATTTATAAAACATATTTTTTCTGAAAGCCTGTTGGTACTATTGTGGTGAAAGAGATTTATTTGTACCGGTTTAAGTCATCTGACTAGAGAGTGGTATTTGATGCATGGATAATACTGTTAATGTCATTAAATGCTTAGAGATAATATAATTGGTCTAAGATAAGATTTGAGCTCTGTAGGACACCTGATAACCAGAAGGCTACTTATAGGCTACTTAAAATGCCAGGTACCATTAAGCTGGAAAAAAAAAGACTGAAACTACAGGAGAAGAGCAAATTTTGAACTTTACTCTTCCCCTTTAAACTTCAACCCCTGCACCCCCTGATCTGTAGGACAACCCCCCACCCCCTGTACCCCCTGATGTGTAGGACATTTTCCCCCACTCCCAAACTTCTATATGTGTAGTTGTGTGTATGTATATCTATCTATCTATCTATCTATATATATATATATATATATATATATATATAGGTCTACTTTGACCTATTGAAATTACAGTTCACCGAACTGCAATTTCACAAGTCCGTTTTTGCAAAACTGTATTTATTTGCAAATGCACCTTCATGAAAACTGACTCACTGAAACAAAAGATAAAAAAAAAAATACACTAAACACATGTATGCTGGGGGGCAAGCCCCTCTGCACCCCCCACACCCCTGCTACTTATATATACTAGATCGCATTACAGTGGGGAAAAGGAAATATTCCCTTACCCTCATTGTACTGAGATCTACAACAACAAGCTACCCACCCATACACCACTGACAAACACCATACCTGCACCACTACAGGATCCCAGAACTGGTGACCTCACTTCGTCAAACTGTTTTTGTGAAAGTACATTTCAAATAAATGCACTTTCATGAACACAGACTCCCAAAATTGCAGTTTGCTGAACTGTAATTTTGATGGGTCAAAGTAGACCAATATGTATGTGTGTGTGTGTGTATATGTACACACACACACACATACACACACACACACACACACACACACACACACACACACACACACACACACACAAAGTCCAGCACCACCATACCTTGGAGAAAAGTGAATATTTTAGGCAGTGACCATCTCATAAGGTGATATATGACAAACCCACTTTATCAGTCATTTACTCTCTTTGTTTCAGGATTCTCTCTAGCTGGTCACCACATTTCAAATGGTTACCCTATTTCTGCTGTGATATTGCCAGGATGAGCTATGAATTTTCACGTTTATATCACATTATCGAAAGATGAAAATAGCGAATGCTATTTCATTGAACCAAAAATATCTAAACCACAATATCGAACATTCAGAACAGCAAATTTTTTCCTTGAGAAAAAATTCGCTATTCCGAAACACACACAACACAAGCACACCTAAAAAACACCAATACACACACATACATTTATAATCCTACAACTAACCCTACACTAAACTATACATACACTACTATCTATCCACTTACCTTAACCCAAACCCTAAGGTCCGTCACTATCGCACACTCACCTAACCCGTACCCTAACCCTAACTCACTTAACCCGCCCCTAACACTAACACTAACTCACCTAACCCGCGACCTAACCCTAACTCACCTAACCTGCGCCCTAATCCTAACAACCTCACAATTGCACACTTACCTGAACCCGACCCGTAAACTTCCACCACAGCGCTGAAAATAGCGAAGCCACAGAACCGGACAACTGAATTCTTTCCCTAGGAAAGAATTTGGTGCTCTGTAGCTTCGCTATTTTTAGCGTTCGCTCAAAAATGGGTCGATATTAGAACATTCAAAGTTTTAAAACTTCGATGTTCTGATATAGACCCGAATTTTCTATTTACCAGATAGCTGCTGAATCAATGCACTATGACAGTACCAAATTTAATTGATGTAAACTGATTTAGTAGTATAACTTAAGTTACTCTCTTAAAAGATGAATTTGCATAATTTAATAAATATACTTATGGTCAAATGCCCTTTTTATGTGGATGAATATATTTTGTCAGTGTATATGTATTTAATGTTTAGGGTGTTGTGGCCATTCCTTAAGCCATTTTTGGAGTCAGTAAGAAAGGTGTGTGTGTATGTGTGTATATATATATAGTTATTTATTTCATCTGTCAGTCAGAGATTACATTTTCAAATTTGGTAAGAAGTATTCAGGTCTTAACAAAAACACTGGATATAAAATCATGTTTATTTGTTGTAACATTATCATAAGCAACAATATTTCTTCATCAGAAATATCACTTGCATGTCCTGATGTAAGTTTTGTGTTATACTAATAGCAGATAGCTGGTCTCTTGTACTGTATGCAAGAAATATTTGAAGATTGGCAAGCATATTTTCATGAAAAACCAATGTGCGCATAGTGTATGCTGACACCTTTTTGCTGTAAAGTATTACCTGAGTGTACTGCATGCTTATTTTTTGTCGACTTTCATTGTACAATAGACATAGCATTATGAGGGGACAGTGGTTCTGTGAGGCAACAATTAGAAGCAATGATTTAAACTGTATAGATTTATTGCAGCTATAAAAAACTGGACCATTTAATGAAGTAAAATAAGTGAAATGTGCAAATATGCTTGAAAATTACTGAAATATAATGGAGGATGGATTATATTACACACTTTTAAGAGCCCTATTTATTCTGTGTCATCTCAACATATTCATATACACAAATATCAGCTTCCATTAAACCTGTAATTACATACTTCTTTACAGCTGTTTGTATTCATTTCAAACTGAACTTCTTAAAAGCCGTTTATAAATTTAATAAATCTCTTCTAGAATGATTAAGTAGTGGGGTTTATATGCTTCCTATATCTTTGCCTATCATATTAAGTAATTGCTATTTCTTTTATAGCTACAGAGGAATTATGTTGGTAATTTTTATCACTCTGCAGCTGGTAATAAATCTTCATGTGCAATGAAAATGAATGCTGATTATAAACTTTCTTTCACTAGCAAAGATGTGAAATCCAAACCACACTTTCTTGGCAACTGTACTTAACATAGTATCCTTGGTATATCTGCTTATGAGCAATGTGTTTGGAAGGAGTTATAGAACCAAAGATGCAGTGGCCAATTAAAGAGCAAGATATGCCATCAAGGTAAATGTGTTCTCGGGTAATGATGGATGGGAATGCTGTCACCTTTTTTCATCACTTGGGCATGCCAAGTTATGGCCAAGGCAATCCATTCTAATTTTTTCTGTGCTATAGTTAACAAACGTCAGAACTCAAAATTACTGCTGAAATGTTATCATAGTGTGAAAGTGAATTATATCTGTTTGCTCACAAAGCTACACTTTTTGTTATATATGCTTTCTTAATGGAACAGTATTTGTTGGTGAAAAAAGTATGCTGCAGTAAAAAAAAATAGACTGTGGAGGACTGCAGGTAATTTTTGGTGGGCTATCCAATATCTTTTGCATTCTTTATATATTTAAATTTTATTGAAAAATACTGTTGGTTTTTGTTTTAAAGAAATCTTTGACTGCTGTTAATTCACTGTACTCCTGAGATTCATTATATAATATTGGTATAATTCTTATTTGTGGTACTGTTCTGTACAAGGCAGCACAGTGCATTAAGATTTCTGTATCATACATACAGCACCTGCGGTTCATTCCTTGCCATTGTCTATGTGGAGTTTGTATGTTCACCACTTCTTCTTCTTCTTTCGGCTGTTCCCGTTAGGGGTCGTCACAGCAGATCAACTGTTTCCATTTCTTCCTGTCCTCTGCATCTTGCTCTGTCACACCAACCACCTGCATGTCCTCTCTCACCACATCCATAAATCTTACCTTAGACCATCCTCTTTTCCTGTTACCTGGCAGCTTCATCCTTAGCATCTTTTCCCCAATATACTCTGCATCCCTCCTCAGCACATGTCCAAACCAACATAATCTTGCCTCTCTGGCTTTGTCTCCAAACCTTCCAACCTGGGCTGACCCTCTAATATACTTATTCCTAATCCTGTCCATCCTTGTCACACCCAGCGCAAATCTTAACAGCTTCAGTTCTGCCACGTCAAGCTCTGACTCCTGCCTTTTTGTCAGTGCCACTGTCTCCAACCCATATAACATAGCTGGTCTCACTACCCTCTTGTAGACCTTCCCTTTCACTCTTACTGGTACTCGTCTATCACAAATCACTCCTGACACTCTTCTCCACCCACTCCATCCTGCCTGTACTCTCTTCTTCACCTCTCGTCCACACTCACCATTACTCTGAACTGTTGATCCCAAGTACTTAAACTCATTCACCTTCACCACCTCTACTCCCTGCATCCTCACCATTCCTCTATCCTCCCTCTCATTCACACACACATATTCTGTCTTAGTCCTGCTGACCTTCATTCCTCTTCTCTCTAGAGCATATCTCCACCTCTCCAGGGTCTCCTCCACCTGTTCCCTACTCTCATTACAGATCACAATGTCATCTGCAAACATCATAGTCCACGTGGACTCCTGTCTGATCTTGTCTGTCAACCTGTCCATCACCATTGCAAATAAGAAAGGGCTCAGAGCTGATCCTTGATGTAATCCCACCTCCACCTTAAACGCATCTGTCACTCCCACCGCAGACCTTACCGCTGTCACACTACCCTCGTATATATCCTGTACCACTCTTAAATACTTCTCTGACACTCCCGACTTCCTCATACAATACCACAACTCCTCTCTAGGCACCCTGTCATATGCTTTCTCTAAATCCACAAAGACACAATGCAACTCCTCCTGACTTCTGTACTTCTCCATCAACACTCAGAGCAAACATTGCATCTGTAGTGCTCTTCCCTGGCATGAAACCATACTGCTGATCACTAATCATCAGCTCCCTTCTTAACCTAGCTTCCACTACTCTTTCCCATAACTTCATACTGTGACTGATCAGTTTAATCCCTCTGTAGTTACTACAGCTCTGCATTCACCTTTATTCTTAAAAATTGGTACCAAAACACTTTTTCTCCATTCCTCAGGCATCCTCTCACTTTCCAAGATTTCATTAAACAATCTAGTTAAAAACTCCACTGCCATTTCACCTAAACACCTCCATGCTTCCACAGGTATGTCATCTGGACCAACAGCCTTTCCGTTCTTCATCCTCTTCATAGCTATCCTTACTTCCTCCTTGCTAATCCACTGCTTGATTCACTATCCCCACATCATCCAACCTTCTCTCCCTCTCATTCTCTTCATTCATCAACCCCTCAAAGTACTCTTTCCATCTGCTCAACACACTCTCCTTGCTTATGAGTACGTTTCCCTCATTATCCTTTATCACCTTTACCTGCTGCACATCTTTCCTAGCTCGGTCCCTCTGTCTAGCCAATCGGTACAGGTCCTTTTCTCCCTCCTTAGTGTCCACCCTTTCATACAACTCTTCATACGCCTTATCCTTAGCCTTCGCCACCTCTCTCTCTGCCATGCACCTCATCTCCTTATACTCCTGTCTACTTTCTTCATCTCTTTGACAATCTGACTTCTTCTTCGCCAGCCTCTTTCTCTGTATACTCTCCTGTACTTCTTCATTCCACCACCAGGTCTCCTTGTCCTCCTTCCTTGTATGTTTACCACTGGTATGTATGAATTGTCTGCAAATACTCTGGTTTCTTTTGACAAATAGGCTGTTTAATGAACTTTAATGAATGTCTGTAGTTCATTGTATTTACTGTTACTATTTGTGCCCACTCAGTGGTACAACATTGCAGAAAAACGCTATATGTTTCAAGTGCTGTTATGGAATGCTTGTGTATGTGTTTTTAGTATATGAAAATAATATTTTTTTTTAATTGGAAACTCTAATATCTTAAAAAAATAATTCAAAATAACTGAAAAAAGTAAAAAATGATATTATTGTAAGATCAGACATAATCCTGCCTCAGTACTTTTAATTGTCAGTTTGGCTAATCTGCATAGGTCTATTTATTTATTTACATTTGTTTACTGGGATAATCTGAGTGGGCAGTGTCCCTGTTCAGAGGAGGCATGGGAAGAAAAGCTCCACATGATTTTCCATGTAGTTTATATAGTGTGTGGTATGCCTTTAGTCTGAGGAATGGCTAAAAGGAATTCTCATATAAACTGACATGGTTAAGAAATGAAAAATTAAATTAGCTAAAAATACCACAGGAATGCAATTGTACATGCACATATTGCTATGTACCAGTTCCCACGGTTTGCCACCTCCGCCTTTCTTCTTCCTCTTTGCCCAGAGCCTTTTTCCTCAGCTGGATTTTCTGCTGTCTGTAATATTGTGATCCTTGTCAGATTTCATGTTTCCAAATGTCAAAGTATGAAAATACAGTTTGTTGAGGGTGATTTTAGGAGCAATAAAACAAACAAAAACAACATTTAATATTTTTGATTTTTGTAACTATAACATTTTGTAGGGCAATATCTAGCTCATGTTCACTGATACAGGATTATTGTGTGTGCCACTATACAGAAGGAAACATTGCTATGTATGTATCTACAACCCACCTGTGTATGTGTTTGTGTAAGTATATTTACACAGAAGCAGACCAGAAACATGACACTTGACTTGACCAGTGTATAATCAATCAAAACACTGCTGTCTGATTTTGATATCCTGCTTTAAATAGCGCAATATTTGGGTGAGACTGCTTTTGGTGCTAGTTATCTGCTATTCTGCTTGCTTGTTTATATCCCTGTCTAGCTTTGCATCCGTATTTCTCCAGTTTTTTGTGTGTGTGTGTGTGTGTGTGTGTGTGTGTGTGTGTGTGTGTGTGTGTGTGTGTGTGTGTATTCTTATGTGTATGTGTTTGGAACAATTTCATGGTTGATATTAAAAATGTACAAAAGCTATAGTATGAAATGTACACATGAAGTAGGCGAAGAAGTATGAATAGAGATGATAGTTATGTATATTAAAGTATAACTTTAAAAGTTAATTGAGTGCTGCTGATATTAATGTACTCCTCCAATGTTATAAATTAATGGATTTTTACAGAAATGTATTTAGAAAATGGTCATAAAAATAATAGTAATCAAAAAACTGATTGGTCAAAATTGTAATATTAAAGGCCTATTCAAAACATACAAAAACTTGTGCTTTAAAGAAAGAGTTGTCACAGAATCATAATATAAGGGAATATCAAGACCCGCAGAACACAGACTGGTAAGAACTGGAAGGTGTATTGAGAGACGTAAATGCTGAAAATGTTCCAGAACCAGATGGGTCAGGCTGTGTGTATTGTAGGGAGATAACTGCAGAAGGAAAAGTTTTTTTTTTTTTTTTTTTCACAGGTACTGAATGACAGTTAAATGTGAGAGTATAAAGTATGATGTGGGAATCGTGAAGTTGTATAACAATATAGAAAAAGAAGATGTAAAAAAAAAACCTGTAGACTTGTTACATTAGGCAGTATAAATCATAAAATGTGTATAAAAACTTTACAGTAATTATTTTTTTTAATGTACTGGGAAAATGGATGTGTGAGAAATAAAGGAAAAGCAAGTTAAAGAAGTTGGCTGTGATGAAAAGAGTGGTAATATTGTGAGAGAAAAGTGATGGTAAGATGGTAGCTTGTGATGTAAAGGCATTTGATTGTTCAGAACATAGCAGTATGTGGCGTATATTGAGCTGGTATGAAATAAGTGATCATTGTTTTAAAGTTAGTATATAAAATGCATGGAATAAACTAATGGATAATGGTTCAGAAGCTGAAAGCATACAGATTCAACAAGTGGTTAAAGAATTATGTCTAACGAATGTGGTTTTGTTAATGACAGTAATTATGAATTGCTGGATGAGACTAACAAAAGACGTTTATTTGCCAATGTTTTAAAAGATTTACGATGAAAAATAAGGTACGGATGAGGATGGCACTAACGAGAGTAGAAAAAGGAGTTGGATAGACTTGTATTGTGGTTGATGAAAGAAAACATTACAAGTTTTGGAGATACATTTGATGTAGAAGGGAGTGTATTTTCAGTGAAGCAAAGTTATTGTGTCATATTCAGAAAAAAGTAATAGTTGTAAAACAGCGGAAAGAAATGAGAGAAAAATAAAAGCTATGATGATCATATGGAAGTCTTACCAAATGCCATATGGAAAAGTATATTCAAAACATTCAAGATTGGTTATGTGAGAGATCTTTGTATTTCCATTGAAGAACGAAAACTGTTTGTTGGGATATTCTCTTTATTATACCATGACCCCCCCAAAACGTGCATGCTGATTGGCCAGCGTGCCCGTTGTAAATCGAGTTATACTAATGGAAAAAGGTCCGGTCGCCCGGACTTTTTTCCATTAGTATAACTCGTTTTTTTAAAACACTGTCTCGCTATGTTAAATGGGTTTAACATGGAGACAGCTTTAAAATAAGCAACGGAGATCTCCGCTGCTTATTTTAAAGCTGTCTCGCTATGTTAAACCCATTTAACATAGCGAGACAGTTTAAAAAAGCAACGATAAAGCAAGATCTCCATTGCTTTTTTGATGTTTGCTATGTTAAATGAGTTTAACATAGCGAGACAGTTTTAAAATAAGCAACGGACATCTCCGTTGCTTATTTTAAAACTGTCTCACCATGTTAAACTCATTTAACATAGTGGGACACTAAAAAAGCAACGGAGATCTTGCTTTCTCCGTTTTTGCTCATTACTCTGATGTACCGCGCAGGCGCGCAGTACATCAGAACTGCCGCGGATGCCAGACATCTGCGGAAGGGCAGCAAACAGGCATTATACTATGCCATTATTTAAGAAAAGTAATAGTTTCTTTTCTTAAATAATGTCATGGTATAATAGCAATAACCACTTCTGGTGGGTAATGCTAAATTACCCACAGTTGGCTTTGTTTGGTCGGGCTCGCCTCGGGACCAAACCACGCCAACCGTGGGTAAATTTAGCATTATCCACACCCAGGCGTGGGTTACTGCTATAGTATCATCTGCTGGTCAAGTTTAACCCCAAATAAAAGGAGATAATTGCACAGTGTGGAAGAGGGCAGGGGATGGATTTAATAAACTCAGTGGTAAAATTATTTGGGGTATTAGATAAGACATATCAGGAAAAAAGAGACATGGAGTGAAATGTGTTACAAAATATATATGAATAATTTGGACAGGAGTGAAATCTAGCAGTAGATCACATATAACATAAGTACGTTGTAAAATCAAAAATATTGTGGAAAATCAAGGTATGGACAGGAAATTATAGAAGAAAGAAATTGTACAAAAGATAACAGAAGAAAATTTATTACATTAAAATTGGGGAAATGTTATGCAAAAACAATATATTCAAACCTTTTATATTATAAAAACATACCACCCAAAGTGTTACCCTCCATTCACTTTCAATCTAATAAAAGCATCCTCTTCTGTTATGGAGCAAGTTGATCAAGAAAGCTTTACTACAGGATGTAACAATGTTTTAGAAGTCTGTGAACTAAAATGGCAGATCACCCTTAGGGCAAATTGCTTTTCCAGACTTAATGAGATGATTAACATCAAATGTTTGCTTAAGTTTAAAAGTAGTTACGGAAGCTGATGAGTTTTAAAATGTGTAACGTTTTTTATTAAAACTTTGTACCTTTAATATATTTGTTTATTGTTGTTATGGTAACAAAGTTTTTGATTGGGTTTAATTTTATTAGGAAGTGACATCAAGTTTATGATGCCAAACAGAATGCTTTGGGTATGTTTTGGCCAGGTTTTATATGATTTTTGTAATTTACCTTGGGCTTCAGTGTCTTATTTAGTCATAAACACACACCCACACACACACACACACACATATATATATATATATATATATATATATATATATATATATATATATATATATATATATATATATATATATATATATATATATATATATATATATATATATACATACACACACACACACACACACACACACACATATAGATAGATAGATAGATAGATAGATAGATAGATAGATAGATAGATACAGCTATAGCTGTATGTATATAAATAAATATATATGTATATATGGGAAAGTTCAAATGTTTTGGAAAAAAAAATCTTGCAGAATATCAGTATGACTGCTTTAAGAAAAAGGATCCGAGTATATTATGTGAACATATGAAAATACAAATAAAATTTTGATAGAAAAATGGGCAGTTTTGTTTAGTAGTTGCATTTTATGATATATAGCTAAGAAGAATTGCTGTACTATATAATGAAGTAAAAACTTAACAATAGCTAAGGCAGAAAGGGTATACAGTAAAGAAATGAAGGCAAATATATAAACTGAACACATATAAAGAAGAAAATGCATATAAATGTTTTACAGATTTATTTAGCTATTTTTTTATTAATATTTTTACTGGGTTAACCCCACTGGTCTGGACCCCTTTTCAGAGATGGTCCAGGACAGGTCAATAAAAAAGTATATGCATGAGTCATAGGAAAGTACTAGACTAGCTGCCTTTGTGGGCCATTTTAAGCCAAGACAATGTTGTTTTTTGTGTTTAAAATGACCTTTCCCATTTGGTTAAAGATTGGCCTTACCCATCCCATGATCGATAGTTATATATTACCCCAATGAGAATTACTCAGATCATATCATAGATAATTTAAGGGGACCCATGCATGGGATAAGGTGTAGACTTCTGTAAGAAAAAGTGAAGCAGATGTTATTCTGTAGACAAAGGACATCCCCAGTAGCTTGCTTAGTATGCCGCATGTGTGATTATTGTCTAGGAGCTCTACAGTAAACTTACTAGTTTTATCATAGGTAGATTTTTCTTTTTAAAAGTACTTTTATATTGCTGATCTATAAAATAACTCTGACAAAATAATGAGGTAGCCACTTTTTTTTTGTTGTTGTTAGTATAGGGCTCCCATTATTTTGTGTAACTCTACTACAGTATTAACATGTTCGGTGAAGGATAGTTTGCTATCAATAAAAATGCCCAAGTATTTGTACTGATCAACAATTTGGATAGTGGTATTTGTAGAGTTGTTAATTGGAGCAGGTCTTTAACCACTGAGGCAAACAATCACTGTGTTTTTCTTTTCATTTACAATTACTTTTGAAGCGCGGACCTGTGTCACATTTACAATTACTTTTGAAGCGCGAACCTGTGTCATCAGAGTGTAAATTGATATAGTCTGACTGTTGAAAAAGTTTGGTTCCATTCACTTGGATACACCTTTGATTCATGTAGACCATAAATAATAATGATCCTAGAACATTATCTTGAGAAACACAGATACTGGTTTGTATTTTGTAAGACAAAGGAGAGTTCTAGGATACAGTTCCTAGGTTATTGTTTAACTTTTAAACCAGCTTATAACTATGGGCGTGTATCATTTGTAAAAGCATGCTGTAATTAACACCGACAAAGTCATTTCAAAAGTCTACTTATAGGGCAGCTGCAAGATTACATTTTTCTTTTGCAGTAAAATCAGTGAGTTCAATAAAGACAGTTTGTAAACTATATCTAGGGTGAAAGCCATGTTGGTATATATTTCTGTTATTGTTTAATGTCAGGTGATATAGGGACCGGCTAGACCACAGTTTCTAGCACTTTTGACAAAAGGTTAAGAATATATATTTGTATGCAGCTTTTATGTTCTTGTTTATTCTCACCTTTGAACAAGGGCATGTTTGGATTCTTTCCAAATGACAGAATGAGGGTATTTAAAATCGAAAAGTATAAGCATTGCATAAAAAATGTTGCAATAAAGACACCGCTGTATTGTTTATCAACATGTGTCATGGCTACTTTTGCACTCATCTGAGCTGCCACTAACTCAGGTAAATGAGATTTTGATTTAAAGTGTCATACAAATTATAAATATGTGGTTATTATATGAAAACAGCCTAAGGAAGATCCACTTCCGTGCCTTAGGAGACATTGGAAAAGTAAGTAATAAAAAGTATGTTCATGTCAGTAAGAGCTTTAATGTAAATCTTCACGGACTGTCAGAAGATTCAGTAGATAATGATAAATTCATTATAGTCTCCAAAATGTGCTTCCACCAACTAGTAATGCGCCAAAGTACCACATAATGTGGCTCTACTAGCAGGCTAAGATACTGCAGTGTTACTGTTATGATACTGCGATGTTCCAAAACCTCATCTGTCAGAACCCAAAAGCATAAAATGAAGCCTGGCACATGTCTCAAACAAAAATGCAGTACCTGAAGCTTACATTGGGATGCTGGAATGCAGGTACCCTCACTTCTTAGACAATAATAGTTCAGAGAAGAGAGAATATTCTGAGTCACTCTGGTGTCAAATGTTGTAAGTCTACACTTTTACACATTCATTGTCACTATTCTGGGTCTTGAACTAATGAGTCTCAGAACTGCAGTTACCGCAAATGTCATTTTAAAACTGCATTTTTGATGGGCTGTAGCTCAAAATTGTTATAATGACACACGTCTCATTATAACCTTTTGCATTTTAATCAGAAACTGAAGAGTTTCCATTACTGTGTCCATTTAGGTTTATGTTTTTGCACAATAAGTAATAGGTTCATAGGTTCATACTAGGCTATCTGCCTTAGGACATTTATTAGCCTAGCCAGAGTGTGTTTGGCTTTCGCCACCCATTTTAAATTAATTTTGCTATGCCCTTTTTCGAGGTTAGTATACTGTGCCTCTGTCTAACAGTGACACAGAATTGATACCCGGGGTAAACCTACAATCTCCCATCCACTCATCAAGATTCCTCTTGAAGAGAGTCAATGAGGGACTCTGCCTAACCTGGACTGGGATTTTATTCCAGAGTGAAGGGAGCCGCTGGGTTATAAATCTGTCCCTCCAGCATGTCCTATTTATTTCAGTGCTGAGGTTCAAGTCTCTCAAGCGCGTAGCTCGATGGGATTTGGATTTTCTGAGGTGCAGCATGTCCATTAACTCCGGGTTGGACATGGCTTTATACGTCAGGCACAGATCGCCTCTGAGCAGGCGGTATGCCACTGAGTAGAGCTGGAGTTTCTTTAACCAGGCAGCATATGGCGTCTGTTTGAGCCCTTTGATCCTCTTGGTGAGGTACTTTTGGGGTCTTTCCAGTTGCTGCAGGTGTCTGGTAAGGTACATCCCAAAAGGGGCATTGTACTCAACTATGGGCCTGATGAGGGATGAGTAAAGAGGCACGATAACCTCCCCTGATCTAGATGTAAATCCCTTCATGATTAGGTGGGCTATATAAAATGTTTTTCTAACCACTTTGGCCACGTGGTTGTCAAATGAGAGATTGCTATCAACTTGGGTCCCCAGGTCCCTAATTACTTCTTCTGTACTTAATGGATTACCACCTATGTGGTAATTTGTGGGCACTTTGTTTTTGCCAAAGGGGATGACTATACACTTTTTGGCGTTTAGCTTGAGGCCATGGCTCTGGCACAAGTTGTCTGTTTCTATGAGGCCCTTTTGGAGGATGCTTTTTTTATGTTTTTTTTTTTAATTTTGTCAGAATGACAAGTTTTATTGTTGTATACAGTGGATTCTAAATGATACAAAACTTATAGGTAAACATTTTTACCCAAACGCTCACATGTGTGCTTTTTTCCAAGATATGGATCCGTCCAAGAGCTGTAACTCCAAAATATATCATATTTGGCAGCTTTCATGGAGAGTATAGTAGCTTATTTAGTTAAAATTGCAGTATTGCAGATAAAGTCTCTATAGACTCTGTTCAAACGTCAGAGAAGATGCAGAGTTCATAATGTAGCAGAGAACTAGGATAGCTGAATGTTTACTTCTGAGAACAGACTTGCTGGTAGAGCCAAGGAATGAATAAAAAAGAATCCTTTCTAGAAAGTGAAGCAATTTTCAGTTCATGATAGATTCATAGGTTCATAATAAGAGATTACTAGGCTAATGACTTAAGGGCCCTTACAAGCCTAGCCAGTATAACACGATTTTACCGAATATATGCCATCTAGGGCAAGACAATAGCATGGATTTGTGCATGTGCATTGAGTGTCTTACAGATTACCCCTCTCCATAAGGGACATAAGCACTACACCAGGTGTGAATTTGTAATTCTGCATTCATTGATCCAAATTGCATTTGAAGAGGGCCAGGGAAGGGCTCTGCTTAATGTGAATAGAAAGCCTATTCCAAAGGAGCAATCTCTGAGACACACATCTGACTCTCCAGCATGTTTTGTTTGAGTCACTGACTAAGTGTATATTCCTAAACCAGGTGACCCTCATGCTGTTTCACTTGTAGACAAGTAGTAGCTCTATCAGGTATTGATTTGTGAGTGCTTTGTAGGTCAGGCGTAGGTCACCCCTTAATAGTTGGTAGGAGACAGAGTAAAGGGATAGGGATTTTAGTCTAAACGCATAGCTCATGTTGTTTACACCCTAAATTTTCTTTGTGAGGAACCTCAGAGGTCACTCCAGCTGCTGTAAGTGCTTAGTCAAGTACATGCCAAATGGAACATTGTACTCAATTATTGGTATAATGAGGGCTTAGTACAGCAGGACTATAATTTACATTGATCTGGATGCCATACCTTTACTTATAAGTTGTGCCAAGTAAATGGACTTCTTCAGCACGGTGGATACATGGTGGTCAAAGTTTAGGCTACTATCTATCTGTGTACCTGGATGTCTCACCTCTGAGTGTAGTCTTGGGAATGTGCTATTGATGTAATTTGCAGGGGTATTGGACTTCCCAAGGGGTATGACGATGCATTTCTTTGCATTATTTTTAGGCCATGGTTCTGGCACCAGTCATTTGTCTGATTTAGACTTGAACCTCCTTTTCTGAGGGCTGGATCAGTTAAGTCAGGGTAAATTTGTAAACAGCCATCCAGTCATCCTGTTCCCATTTAAAGGAAGTAATGTATTATAATGCTAAATTTAGACTCTATTCCAGAGGTGGGGACAACACTACACAATGAACATATTTCTTTCTTTATTTATTTTATTCATCTGCTGATGAAGATTTAGATCCATGGTTGTGGTATTTGTGGTACTGTTATTTGATCTTGTGGGGGTATAAGCGATCCAGGACCCCTGGCTCCCTAATATCTCCTTATGTCTCACTGAATAAGAGAGCATTGCTTCCACTCTTTTCTGGAAGCATAGGGTTTTTAAACCAATGCCTTCTTAGTTAGGAACCTCTGAGGTTGGTCTTGTTGTTTGATATGCATAGTGAGGTACATTCCAAAATGGGCATCGTGTTCAATAAGTTGTATAATTAAAGCTAAATATAAGGGGACAGCAACTTGTTATTTATCTGCACTAAGTAGAAGAACTTTCTACTTATTTTTATTACATAATGATCAAAGGAGTGAATTATCAACCAAGGTTCCAAGGTCTTTTTCAACATTATCCTTTGACAGTGGAGTTTTGTCTATATTCTTTGCTTGGGGGGAGGGTTTGTCTACCAAATGTGACAATATTGCTCTTTTTACAATTTCATTTGACTTGCATTCTTAGTGCAAGTATCTACAAGTGTGTGCACATTCTTGCTAAAGGGCTTCGACAGCAACGGGGACTTGACAATGACCCCTAGATTATCTGCAGAAATGGTCAAGCAGAGGTCTTAGTTCATGGTCTGGAGGTCAGAAAAGTAAATGCTGAACAAAAAAAGTCCCAGCACTGAAAGTTCTGGAACACCAGTAGTCACATTCATACTCTCTGATGAGGTACCTTCTTACCCGCATCATGTGGGTTCTGTCTTTTAGCCAATTTGCTGTTGTACCATATAAGCATCTATGTGCAATGAATTAATTATGCTAGCATGGGAGTGGTGACAAACACCTTGGCCAGGCCAAGATGTACCATGTGGGCAGTATGACCACTGTCAGCAGCCTGTATTACCCTTTTGAAGTAGTTAAGCAGATTCATTAGATGAAGGTCTACCACTGACAAAGCAAAACTACTGTGGGTCTAATCTGATGAAACTTTTAATATCATTGCTTATCAGGTCACTTATATGTTCCATGCCTTTGCAAATAAGACTTGTCAGAGTGTGGTGGGGCCACCACTGTGGAGCGACATCACTATTGCTGTGTGCCAAAACTCAGTTACAAAGACATTAATGAAATTCAGGTTAAACATTTTAAAGAGTGGCTCTGCTAGGGTGCTTTACTGTGGTTTATTAAATAGCCTGGATTATTAGCAGGTCCCATGGAGGAAGTCATTTTGGTCTTTGATACTACCTTCAATTCTTGTTCTTTAGTGATAATGATAAGGTTCTGAGACAAGGGTGTGTGGAATTTGGAAAATAATCTCTGGGATAATGTCCAAACTGAATTTGTTGGCTGGAATGCAGGCAATGTCTACTGGGTCAGAACAGGAGCTGCCTTTAGGAATAAGTTCAAATCAGTGTCGGCTGTTACTTCTTACTTTGCTAACATAGTTAAAGAATAATTTGTAATTGTCTTTAGCTTCATATGTTAACCTATGCTCATGAGCTACTTTACTAGAACTTAATTGTATTTTTCAAGTGTTTAGTCAGTTTTCTGATATCTTTGATATGGGTCTTTTGATGTGCTGTAAACTCTTAAGGATTTTTTCTTTTATTGTAGAATGTATTTATGTTGTTGGACCACCAGGGTGGTTTGCTTTTTCAATATCCCATTATATTTTGATCTGGTTGGAGCTGCCAGTTCTATGCAGTTATCCAAGTGGGCATAGGAGACATACACACAGACACAAAAGGCATCCAAACACCTTTCTTCCTTCAATCAGACTATGCACCAAAATTAATCTCATAAAAAAATAAGTAAATATGCAATGCATTGCTCAACAACATTCCCACACAATTTCAATAAATAAAAAGCCTGTAATGATTAATTACCAACAGAGGAGACATTCAAACACACATGTAAAACTCGTAGTGTAGCATATTTAAAAATACATTAAAAAAAAAAAAAGATCAGGACGCGATACTTATACGGCAAGTGTAATGGCATTAGAAGTATCATTGCTAAAACTGATATCAGAGCACAAGTCTGACTTTCATAGTTATTAGTTGTCACCCATCTGACCACATATTCAGCCACAAAAGAGACCACTTATCAGCCAACTTGAAGTAGTGAGTAAAAGCTATGAAGAACATCTGACAGAAATACAAAGCTTAAAATGTGAAATGAAAAACCTGGATCAGTTAAGAAGACAGCACCATGCAGTAACTAAAGATGACAAATTGAAAAGAACAAGGAGGTACGCAAGAAATATAAGTGCACTTGTCAAGCTCATGTAAAAATCACGTGTCTCACAATGAGAACGATTATTATAAAGGCAATGAAGAACGTGGTTGCTCATTTGTCTCTTACAAATTATGAGGAGGCTTGGGGTTTCATTCAGATTGTTTAATGTATACAAATACATCAGGATGGATAGCAACATCTTTAAATACGAATGAACAAATGGAGCTTACATACATACATGTTCACTTCTGAACAGCTAACTACAAAATGGCAGTCAGACTTGCACATACTCAGTATTTTTACTCTAGTGCAAGCCCTTGGATAGCTGCTCAAAGATATTTACACATACATATTAATCTACAAACATGATAGGGCATTTATGAAATATGATGGTAACTATTAATTATGATCCTTGATGGTATCACCTAAATCAAAAATAAAGCATTCTAAACCATTAAACACAACAGGGGTGGGAGGTTGGCATAAAGGTTAAGGTGTTTGCCTTACAAGGTGCAGGGTTTAATTCTCACATTGGGTAATTGGCTAGGTTTAAATTGGTCTACAAGGGCAGTTAGCCTAGTACTAATGTATGAAGGATATCTCTACACAGTGGTGCTGATAAAGAGGCACCAAAACTTGATTTAATTAATATTCATTATCACGTACAAAAAATCCAGAATTTGGTATCTGCATAAAAGCAGAACAAGAATGAATTGTAATAAAGCATGCTGAAGATTACTAAAGTGAATATAACTAAAATAAAATAATAGTAATTAAGGGAAAATAAAGAATGAGTTATCATAATATGCTGAACTGAATATATAACTAGACAATGTGTACTCATTTTGTGAAAGGTTAGTGCCTGAAGTTATTTTATCTAACAGTCATAAAGTAATGCCTTAATTAAAAAATGCCACACTACAGCTCAGGTTAATGTTTTTATGATATTTATCAATGCCCATTATGAGTACTGTGTACATAATAGATTGTTTATCAATAGCTGATGCATTTTGTGAAAGAGAAAAGTCTGATTTGGAATATTCTGCTAACAGTTATTAAATCTGGCTTCTCTACTAGTCAGACAATTATTATCGCTAGCTACATAAAAAGTTTCTTAGGTTTATTTATTTATTTTTTTAACATTTCTTTCCTAAAACAGTGATTTTAGAGTAGACAAGCTCCTGCTCTGAACTAACTCAGTATAAGCATCTCTTAAATATGCTCTACACATATACACATTTCTATATTTGCCTTTAGATATACAGTTGATTGATAGAATTTAATCTCTGCCCTCATATGGGATGCAAAATGTATGTCAGCCATGTATAGATCATGAAAAAAAATTATATCAAGAGAGCTTGAAATGAATGTGTTGTGGAATGTATGGGGGTCTGATTTGTATTTAACAAGAAAAAACTTTGCCAGTGTCATTAAAAAAATGACGGTCTTAAAGCTTTTCTAGGCTGCATGCAGTAAATTACAATAAAAAACTTTGATTCAAAACAGGGTACTGCTGCACAAAGTTATTCATGGACTTTTTATGACATCAGAACAAATTGTTAGTAAGCATTTATAAAGCAAGGCACCATCTCCTGAGTATTTAGAATGTCAGCAGAAAGAATGTACACGTATTGCAGTGACATGAAACTTTTGTTGTTGTGGGAATCATTTAACTGTTTCATTAATTTCCATTTTGGTAAAAGTGTGCATGGATGTAAGTTTGCGTATAGATGAGTTCTGATGTGGTAAATGTGCCTGCTTTGTGTGTGTGTGTGTGTGTGTGTGTGTGTGCGCGCACGTGCGCAGTTGATAGATGTGTACATGTCTAAATGAGCTATGTTTTATGAACACTGTGTGTGTATGTGGGATTAGTTGAAGAAAATGTTTGCGTGAGTGAATGCGTGTGAGATCAGTGCCTGTTAGAGTGAGATCTGCAGTCAGTCTAGTTAACGATGTTCCTGCTTTTCCTCACCATTTGTGCGATCTTTGCATTCGTATACATTACATTACAGGGGTATGTGTGGCACAGCCCCTATGAGTAGGGTGCAAAAAGAGAACACTTATTTTGCTAGTTTTTATCAGAAGTTGAATGTGCCATTGATGAATAGAAGTTGGTGATGTTAGTTCCAGTGCAAGTTATTTCATGGAACTAACATAAACTCCATTACAAAATTTAGCATTGATGAATTCCATACTAAATCATGAACAGTTTTTGTATACCTGCTATTTGTTATGTTCCACTTTAATAAATCACTCAAACACCACCGACTTTTGATGACCTTTATTTGTTTAACATAATAAATGATAAATGCATGAAACATTATTAAACATAACACAACTTCAATTCCTTGGAGGAGAAAACATAAAATAACTATCCATAAGGGCAGCGCAACCACTCACCCTTGGAATAAGCAGTGTCCCCCATTTGCTCACTTATCCTCACACTTACAAGGCAACATTCCACTGCTCAGCTTCACCATCTCCTCACCAACCCAAAACCATCAAGTTCAAACAGCCTCCATCATCAGTCTTTCACCACTTCAAACTCTTTCCACCAATTATCTGCCAGAGCGGCAAACCTGTCCCTCTTCTCCACCCACCAACCCCGTGGGCTGTTCCCCCTCACACCTTACCCTCCCTAAACAGCCCTTCCCAAAACAACCCCAAATTCAAATTAAATAAATCAAGTCCACCCTAGCATCAAACTCAATGTGCCAGATAGTACGCACCCCCTTCTCCTTCAACTGTTTTGCTAGCATAAAATTCACATACCTACGAGCCCTCTCAACTGCAGAAAGCTTCTTTGCATCCCTCCAAACTAACCAAGGAATAATCTCCAACCAGACCAGACACACTACTAGATAAAGCTTTTTTAAGGCCAAAAAGTCTTAACAAATATGATAAACTAGCTGCCTCTTGGGTATCATGCCCAAATCATTCCCTGTGAGGTGAATCAACCGAATTTGAGGCAACCCCTACTGGATCTGTAACATTGTAAATAATTGAAGTAGCCAGTTCTACTTCAACCCTCTAATACCATGCCAGGTAACCTTCCATCCGAAACGATGCATGCCCAAATCCATGCCATTGGTCCTAACCACAGCCCGCCTAGCTGCCCAATACATGAAAGAATGGCCTAGAATGAAAATCCTTTTCCCTAAAAAAAAAAAATATTAATAACAAAATAAAGATGCCAATCCTTATTTAATATAAATAAAAAATGCCTTAGATGACCACCGTACCACCCTTTTAATGATTTCAATTGAACTGCCTACTTTCACTAAGTCAGATGCCCTACCCATCCTAAAAGAATGAGTAGAAAATTTGTCCCTCTCCAAGCCCACGCTGAAAAGGCCCCTTCTCATGACTAAATTCATCTGCCCCCCCCCCCGTTAATGCCCTACTACCTACGGACGTCAAAACTAATGTGCCCTACCCTCTCTAGCCAGAATCAGTCTCCTTCCCCATGCTACCAGATACATCCATTCTGACCTATCTTTCCCCAAAACTATAGCTGCCCCTTTCCCTTCCTGATCAGTTTTTGATTACCTCAACCTGATGTGTATCGCCCTTGGCAACATCAGAACATCATCCCAACCCAATGACTCCAGCAACTCTGACACCTGAAAAGCTCCACATTACATCCAAACACTCAACATGCCCCACATCACATACTCCTCTGAGCTTCTGCATACTCTGCTTAAACACTGTAACAACATTCTTAAAATTCCTACAGTCACAGCCATCTCTTGTCCCTGGTTGAATCTTCCCCTTTGGACCCTCCTTTCAGCACTCTCCCAACTGTCCAAGACTTAGTCCAATCCTCCAATTTGGCCAACCAACCAAAGACACCAATTGCTGCCAAAATTACTCTCTGCAATCTTACTGCCTTGCTCTGTACCCTCAGCATTGCTAAATAATACAACAATAAATCTTCTGACAACACACATTCCTCTTCCGGTAATTGCCTCACAAAACTATCAAAATCATGCAGTGCCATACCATACACTTTCCTGGTGGATACCGCCCATGACTGCTGAACCAACATGCCAGCCAGTGTTGCAAAATCTGCCAAACCTCATCTGGTACCACCATGGGATCCCTTGCTGCTGTCGGGGCCACCTGCCTAAACCTGAAAAACTGAAAGAAAGGCAGGCTGTTAACAATTTCATTCTTCTCCCTGGGACAGGTCTACCCCTTTAAAAGAAAAATTAATCAACAAACTTTGCAACACTAGCTTATGAAGAACCAACAACAAGCATGCAGATTTAGCTGTCTTAACTTGCAAGACTCTCACCACAGCAATATTGTCTGAGTTAAACACGCCCTTCCTACCCCTCAAACGATCCTGCCACAGCACTGATGCAGCCCAGATCGGCATAAGTTCCAGGAAGGCAACAGCCTGCTTCTATTCCTCTGGCCAATGAGGAGGCCATGACAATGAAAAACATTGCACTACAAAAAATGCTCTTATACCCAACCCCCAGCTGCATCTGTAAACAACTGTAAATCCCCTTAACCTACCCAGTCTGTTTGCCAAAATGTGATCCTATTAAACTGCTGTAAAAACTGTAACCACAAAGCAAAGTCTTCCTATGCTAACTTGCTAACCCATACCCCTGTGGTGCTTACTTTTGCCTCCTTTCAAAAGAAAAGCCACCAACCTACAAAATGTACATCCAGGATACACTGCCCTACAAGCAAAATTCAACAACCCCAACCGCTTCATGACATCTCTCACCTGAACCTTACTCTTAGACCCCATCCATATTATTTTCTTCTGTAGTCTAACTACCTTCTCTTCCAGCAAGCAAAATAAACCTAGACCCACATCCACATTCAAACCCAGGAAATCAAGCACCTTCGCTGGGCCCTCCAGCTTATGTTTAGCCAATGGCACTCTCAACTCCTTGCACATCCCCAAAAACTTGCACATCGCCACCCATGCCCCCTCTTTCCCTCACCCACTAGCAAGAAGTCAGCAAGGTAATGTATTGCTCTCTGCCCTTCCACCCTCTGTTGCCATATCCAGTGTAAGGCTGTACTAAACTTTTGAAAAGTGGAACAAGCCACTGCACATCCCATTATCATAGCTATGTCAAAATAAAAACTATCCCTCACTATCATGCCCAATAATGGTCAATCCTCCTTCTGAACCGGCAACAGATGAAAGGCCAACTCAATGTCCACCTTTACCAGCCAAGGGTCCTCAAAACTTCTAATGATGTGGACCTCATCATCCAAGGACACATACATCACTCTAACCTCTCATCCCTAGGGATAAAATCATTGACAGACTTGCCTTCTGAGTAAGATAAATGATATATTAAGCAAAACTCACCCAGACTCTTCTTGGGAACCAAACCCAAAGTTGACACTTTAAACTGAGAAAAATGGTGGACTATCAAAGAGGCCCAACAACCTACCCACTTGACACTCCTCCTCAGTCAAAGCTCCCAGCACATCCTCCCTCCCTTGCACTGACTTCAGATTTTTTCCCCACCTTACCATCACCCACTAAACTAGATTTGATTGAAAATCCCCTTGAAAAATCCTCAGCCAATTCCCCTGCCACTGCCAGCAGTGGATACTGTGCCAGCAGTTCACACAGGACCTGCACCTTAATAGGTGAACGAGTCCCCTGGGCACCCCCTCATTCCCCGAAAGGACCCCCTTTTGGCCAAAAAAATTGGCCCTACTCCGCACCCCTTGCAGCCCCATGGGTGGCCCACTCCATCCTCTCTGATCTGGAAAGGATGATGCCTGACCCCCCAAAGTGACCCTCACCCCTACCACATTGCATTGCAGAATGCCCGTCTATACACTTTGAACAGGCATGTGTGAATCTGCAACCTGTCCAGGTATAACTCCCCACATTAAAAGCTCAACATACTCTGACACCCTCTTCTTCAGGCTTACCTGCCCTGTTTCCCAACCCAAAGCTGTCCATCATAGTGGACATCCAGATATCAGGGTGTCTAATGTCCCAGTACATGGATTTGTCAACTGCCTTCCTCTTGCTCTGATCATACCATAGCCATGCATTACCTGACAGTATCCTTTGTGCCTCTCATATAGTCAGATAATAGGCCAGGAATGGAAGGGCCAAAGTACTGTCCTTTTCCAACCACACCACCATGTAATATATGAAACCCAAGACCCAATTGTCCCGTGTCCTCTGCTGAAACTTACCCACACTCCTTTGACCAAATGCTGCCATGGCCGCCAAAAGGTCTTTCCCATTCGCTGTCTCAGCTTCCATCAGGCACTGCACCCCATCAGCATCAATTAACTCAAAAATTATCTATGTATTCTCCCTTCCAAATCATCTCCTTCACCATACATGAGATGTGAGGATTCAAAAGGATTGCTGCACCCTCCTGTCCTAAAGCCTGCATCATCAACCAATCCCTCAGTTGTGTCCCAAAGTCTAACCCTACCTCTCCTAAACAAGGTTCCATGTCTTTCTCTTGCAAAGAGAGTACTACCAAAAGTCAAATCATGACCCACCAGTGTCTGCAAACCTGCACCACTGACCCTGCCTCCACAGACATCCTGCGAGGCCCTGGGCCATCCATTAACCCTGCCTTGCAGCCCCACACTCACTCCCTGCCACCTGTCCCCCAGCTTTCCCCCAGCAGAGACTAATAAATCATTACATGTCATAGCTAAATGTGATGCCACCGGTGTTGCAACCTCCATTGTCCTCTCCTGCGCTGTCGGCATCTGCCCTGCTCACTTGGCTCTGGTTGCTCGTGTACTACTCCCTGACCCCCGACTGCCATCTCTTCCGAGCCTTGGGACCCTGCATGCTCTTTCTTCATCTCCAGGAACAGGTCTTCTGCTTGTGCCACGATGCTCGCCCATTTCTGCCTCAATGCCCGTACCTCTGCCATGACTTTCCAAATCAATACCTGAAATACAAACAGAACACTGTAAGTACATGAGGGAATAAAAACAACAAAACACACACCTTTAAAATGCATAGTAATACCCTGACAGCCTTTCAATGTCTTAAGGTAACAGCTCCCTCCACTGAGTACTGCAGCCCCAGCCCAGGCCCCAAGAAAAAGTAGGAGATCCACTCTGACTACAATTACTCCTGCTCCTAAAACCCTTATATTGTTTTTTTTTTTTTTTTTAATACCAAACGAAGCTCCCTTTTTCTTACAACAGTCTAGCTGCACTCCCTATGCAAGCTGCCTAGCACCCTCTCCCTGTCTTGACTAACCCAAACAGCAGCACTGCAGATCTGGCCAAGCTATGTGCAGTCACCCATCACATACCTTGCCCTCCCTATTCCGAAACCCTTATTTCCTTATATTTATAATTTTTTGTTTTTATAAGTCAGTCTCCCTGCATGCACCTTATAAATCCCTGGAGCCTAGAGCATTAAATCCAACATAGCTCTAGCCTCTGACCCTCACACTTCAACTTCTTAATAATATATATATTATTTTATAAGTAACTCCACATGCATTGCTGTGCATGCATGGCCAGACATTAACGGCAGAGGGAAGCCTGCAAAACAATGTGCAGTCGCCCCTCTGCCCACTAACCACCAATAAACCAGGAAAATGCTTATAGAGAGCTAGCTAGCTGCCCTCCCACCCTCTCCCTGCCTTGACTAACCCCAACCTTCATTTTATTTTCCTTTATTTATTTTTTTTTTGACACCCTGCCCACATGCAACCTACCTAACCCTAAAGCCTGGAGCAGTAAGCCAAGCCTAAATCTAGCCCCCAGTACTCACCCATTAACTTGTTAGCTTAAAAAAATTTCTTTTTTTATATAACTAACGCCACCAGCATTACTGCACATACGCCATCCCTTAAAGGCCAGAGAGAAGCCCGTGAAACAACACGCTGTCTACCCTCTTCCCACTAAATACCAACAAAACACCAGGAAATGAAGAAAGTACAACTGGGCTAGCTTCCTACCACCCCCCCCCCAGCAACCATACCACACTCGCGTCACACACGCAAGCCATACCAATGCTTCAGACACCACCACGAGCAGAAAGCACTCAACCACCAATGAACTCCAAGGAATGACACTTCAGAGGAAAAGGTAATAACTGCCAATGACTATGCACACCCCAGCAGACCTACTATACAGACAACCTTCACCCACTAATATGCCACGAGGGTCTTATCATACGGCCTCTTTTTTTTTTTTTTTTTTATGTTTTACCCTGCCTATCTCCCCCGACTCCGTCATCACGCCAGTATCACAGAGTCCCCAGGCTATGCCCCCAGAGAAAAAAAAAAATAGCCATATATGTAAGCCCTCCTGCCTACTCCTTATAGAGCCAAGACAAACTGTACTCACCTTGCCGTCTTTTGTAACTACCCAAGACCTACCTTACTCCACCTCAGGTAATCTGGGACATGATCCTGCTTCCAACAAGATCACGCCAAATGTGACTCCCAACAACCAAATCCCAACTCAAAAGCCTTCAAGACCTCCCCCACCTTACCTTACTTACTCCCTTAGTCTCTATATCTTGAAATGAACACTTCAATTTTTTATTCACATTTACTCCACTTTCTTATTAAAGCCGCACTCACTTTATTTTAACATTTGTTAACCTTTCAGTCACAACTGGAGCCCATGGTGGCAAGGAAAACTGCATCCTATAAATGTAAAGCCAGGTTAGTATAGCCAATATACCAGCATGTTTTTGAGATTTGGGAAGAAACTGGAGTAACCCCCAAGAAAAAAAATATGCACACATGGACAAAATATGAAAACTCCATTCAGATAGCGAATGGAAGTCGGGATTAAACCTCTGACCCCAAAGCTGTGGAACAAGAGATCTTTTCTGTAAGCACCTTTGCTGCTGATTGACATGTAGCACAAAGAAAATCGTATAATGAACTTAGAACTTAAAGGACTAGACTAAGATAATCTAAGTTCACATCATTAATTTACCGCAAAATTTGCCTCTCATTTTCTTTTGATAGAATAAAAAGCAGAGGTTTAGAAGTAGAAGTCTCAAATGTCATACTTTTCAGAAATAAGATACCTTGATTGTCATCATATTGGGCTCTAAAGAGATGGAATATGCCCAGAATGATTAGCCCAATCATTAAATTAATAATAGCCACAAAGATTAATTGTTATATCTGAACAGCTGAGCACTAAATTATTATATTTTTACTGAAGGGGATACAGTAATCTGCAAACTCATGTACATTTTTTTATCTAATTATAGCCATGACTTTATTATTGCAGGTCTCTATTTCAGCCTGTCTTGATTAGTAGCAAATTAAACGTATTATATGAATTGCTTTTACAGTCTGTTACCAGTTCATTCAGTGGTCTGTTATGTAAACCATATAAAGAAGTAACATCTGTAATCCATTCATGCCTAGTCAGTAAAAAAACTGCTTAATGTAGCCCCCCACCCCCGACTCACTCATTTTAAGACATCACTGCTCCCTCTTCCTGAAGTACCATTAGTGCACTTCCAGTCAGTGCACACCGGTAAACATTTACTGGAAGGTTAAAAGGGATAAAATGTCTTCTATGATAGCTGAGCAAACATTTGCAAAAAGCTATAAGCTTACAGAGTATTGCGGAATCTTCTTAGATAAATTACACACACACACACACACACACACACACACACACACACACACACACACACACACACACACACACACACACACACACACAGACACTCTCTACTCAAAGGAACACAGACATTTGAACTTTTATTGTATGCACATCCAAGCTAAACTAGAGAATAAAAATGAAATGTGATCTGTCACTTTAGCCAAAGCTCTGTTTTGAGTCTATGAAACCATTAAGATTCTTGTTAGTATTTTTCTTCCGGATGTTACTAGTGCCATTTTATTTTGATAGCCAGTGTAAGGCAAGTCCCTTTTTTGGACTCATTAGAGGAACTCACTTCAAGGATAACAATCTTTAGTTTATAAAGAAATAAAGTGTTAAGTCTTAGAAAATGCATTTGTAAAGTAATACAATCCTCCAGTGTTCATTCACAGTTCCAAAGAGGTGAATTTGTGTGCAGGGAAATCCTACTGAAGAATGAGAGTACCTACTCATGGCTTGAAGTCATTGTTTCAGAAGGGGAAAAAGTTTTCACTTTGGTGCCACTTCTTTCACTTGCTAGCTGAGTATCGGTCGTAACTGTTTTCCTTAAATTATACATCTATTATACTTAAAGTACCAGATCCTATCCAACATCTTGTTCAGTCTATCAACATCTCAACCCCAGGCATATTAGCTCTAGATCCAAACACTACCACAAACTAATAAACAAATTCCTGAAGTTCATCACCAAGTATAGACTCAACCTAATACTTGGTGGTGATATTCACCCCTACCCTGGCCTCACTTCAGATACACATACCCCCTCTACTTGCAATCTAAGCTACAAACCTAAAATGAATAGGTCAACTAACTCTCTCCTAGTCTGTCATCTCAATATTAGATGGATTAATAACAAGGTACATAAATTGCATGCACTTCTGGATGTCCACTCCTCTGAGATTCTCTGTTTATCTGAAACCTGGTTAAAACCTAACACTAAAGACAATGAAGTGTTACCACCTGGGTACAACATACACAGGCTGGATCGTGCTTTGAGGAAGGGGGTGGGGTAGCTGTACTCTATAAATCTGAGATGGATGTCACCATAGATGTAATACAACCACCTCAGATTAATAACTCAGAGATTCTTGCCACCAAATTGCAACTTAATAAAAATAAATGCATTAATATCATCTGTATGTACATTCCCCCAGGTAACAATATATCTACATTTGAAGATATGCTGCACTGGCTATCATGTCACTACCCCCAAGAAACCCTACTACTTGGAGACTTTAACATAGACTGGGGCACTTGTTCCTCAGAATCCCCAACCACCCATATTAACCTGCATGCATTTACACAAATTATATCCACCCTTACCAGGATAGGTAAACCCAACCAAAAATAAAGTATACTTGACTGGGTACTCATAAATAGTCACCCCAACTGTACACCTCTGGTAGCCTCCTTGATGGCCTAAGCAATCACCTTCTCACATATGTAATTAAGCACAAAAACATTAATTCCCAACAACCCTTACTCAGAAAGGTTAGAAACAATAAAAACTTTGACCCTGCCAAATTCCAACAAGAACTAAACTCATGTAATTGGTGTATTCTAAAACACCTCCCCTTAGAGGAAGCAGTAGCATACTTTAACAACAAATTCCTTGAGATCCTTGATTTGCATGCACCTGTTCGTTCAAAGAGAACCAAGGCAAAAACTGCTCAATGGCTTTCTAAAGAGTCTAAACTCAAAATTACCCTTGGAAACAAAGCATGGACTTTATGGCGTTCTTCTAATGACCCTCAAAATCACATTAAATACAGGCAATCCAGGAATGAAACCAAAAAATTAATTTTACAAGACAAAAAAACAATACTACTGTAATTTACAGACAGTAAATCAAAATAACCCTCAGAAGTTTTGGGCAGGTTTAAATAATCTACTACATCCTGGACAAACTTCAACCCCAATCGCTGCTACTATTGATAAAACCCCTGAAGATGTTTCTGATAGTTTTAACCAATTCTTTACTGAGGCAATTCAAGCCCTAGCTAGCCAACTACCTCCTAGCTCCCCTGGTCCTGAAAGTAGCACCCCTAGAAACCTACTCACGTTCAGCTTCCAACCAGTCGCCAGTTCACCTATCCGTACCTTGATCAAAAATTATAACCCACTACACTTTCTGCTGATGCCCGAGTACCTACAAAAATCAGCTGATGCTATTGCTTACCCGGTCTCAATACTAATCAACCAAACCGTAGTAGAAGCTAAAATTCCCACCATCTGGAAAATATCCTATGTAATCCCACTTCACAAAGGAGGCAGCTCTACTGAATTCTCAAATTATAGGCCATTAGCTACACTCTCTCCATTTGCAAAGATTATGGAAAAATGTATTCATAGACTCATGCAACACCTAATCCAGAATCACCTTATGGCAGACACTCAGCATGGGCTTCCGTCCTCATCACAGCACTACTTCAGCCCTCCTAGCCTTTACCAACACCATAAACCATAATCACAACAATAATTATATATCCTCAGCCCTCTTCTTGGATCTTTCCAAGGCATTCGATATGGTTGATCACCAACTTTTAATCCACACCTTGAAAACATTCTGTCTAGATACTGGAGTCCTTCAGTGGATTCAATCCTACCTGAATGGTCAGTCCTCTGGCAGAACAAACTCTCTTACCTTCTACCTAACACCCTTGGAGTACCACAAGGCTCTATACTAGGCCCTTGCTGTTCTCCATCTTGATTAACGACCTTTATACTGGCATCCCAAAAGTCAGCTGTATCCAATATGCTGATGACTCTACTCTGATTTGCTCAGCCACATCTCCAGTAGAGTTATGGTCAGCTACCCAGACCACCTTTAATACAATAGAAAACTGGCTTTCTGAACATCATCTGATCCTAATTCCCCAAAAAACTAAAATGCTGTTATTTTCACCAACACGTAGGTCTACCGCTTTCACCTTTACCATAAAATCAAATGATGGCACAATAATCTCCCCTGACCACTCTACAAAACTATTAGGTGTCATCATAGACAATAATCTAAAATTTGACCTACATGTTAACCAAACTATCAAAACCATCAATAAAAAACTAGGGTTACTTTACAGAATAAAAGCCTTCCTAACCCCTCCAGCTAAAATTGCCATAGCTCGCGCTCACCTTCTTTCAAACCTTCTGTATGCATCCCCTCTACTCTCGAATTTAAGCAAGACTGTCCTTAAACTCTCAATTTGCTACAACCTCATTGCCAGGTTTGCTACTGGGCTGCCTTTTAGGAAACATCATTGCATCAATCTAAATCAGCTTGGGTGGCTTGAACTACCCAGCCTAATCCAGTATAACCAACTGATTATGGCCTAAAAAATCCTCTATAATCGGGACAATACTCCTGCACTTAAAAATATTATCACCCCCTATAACAATCCTAGACTGCTTCGATCCTCTAACAAACTATTAATTCACACTAGCAAAATTAATAACACAGCCAGTGATTCTCTCTTTGTAAACTCTGTAAGTAGATCCTGGAACTCTCTTCCAGCTGATATTACCTTACTTTCCACCTTAGGTAAATTTAAAACTAGACTCAAACAACATTTGTCACTTAACTG